>NW_026713197.1:0-281583 GCF_029784015.1 Lycium ferocissimum
TGTGTACGTGTGATTTGTGATTTGGACGTCCCTGTCTGTGATAGCCTTCACAGGAGCATATGTGATATCATCATTGAAAGATGTGATTATGATCGTAAATACATTTGTGACTTTGGGCGACGTTTCACTTTTACGTACGTATATGTTATTTGTATCTTTTGTATAAGTTATTCGTATGCTATTTCTGATTAATGGGTGTGTACGGGTGCCCAGTTCGGGCACTAGTCACGGCCTACGGGGTTGGGTCGTGACATGTACGTTTTGAGGTACCCGGTAGGCTAGCTCCAGGTGCTCGTCATGGCCCTCGGGTTGGGTCGTGACATCCCCATTCTCCTTTCCTGTACCATTGATCAAGAAAGAGAGTAGTTGGAGATTTTGTAATGATTATAGGGCCCTCAATGCAATAACTGTAAAGGATAAATTTCCTATTCCTTTGGTAGATGACTTGATGGATGAGCTAAATGGTTCTATTATCTACTCTAAGATAGACCTAAGGGCTGGGTATCATCAAATAAGGATGGGCGAATAAGACATTCACAAAACTTCTTTTAGAACACATTTGGGTCCTTTTGTGAGTTTAAGGTCAGCCCTTTTGGCTTGACCAATACCCCTGTTATATTTCAATCATTAATGAATCATGTGTTCAAAGCATATTTGAGGAAGTTTGTATTAGTGTTCTTTGATGGCATCTTGGTTTATATACTATCTCTACAGGACCACATACTACACCTTAGAACTGTTCTATCCATACTAAGGAAAGAACAGTTGTATGCGAAATTATCTAAGTGTTCTATTGGTCAGTCTCAAGTGGAGTACTTGGGGCACATTATAACTTGTGAGGGGGTAGCAAAAGATCCATCGATTTAAGAAATGGTTAATTGGCCTACTCCTAAGACTATTAAATCACTGAGGGGATTTTTAGGACTAATAGGGTACTATAGGAGGTTTGTCAAGTACTATGGGGTCATCCGTAGACCATTAACTGACCTATTGAAGAAAAATGCATTTCATTGGGACATCGCTGCGATCGGCCTTTAAAAATGGAAACTCACAATGATATACATGTACTAGTTCTCTTAAATGCGAATTTTACCAAGCCCTTTATTATGGAAACTAATGCTTGTTCTAAGGGTATTAGGGCTATCCTCGTGCTAGAAGAGAGACCCGTTGCTTATTTTAGCAAGGCTTTGGCTAATAAACATTTGAGTATTTCTACATATGAGAAGGAATACTTGGTTGTTCTATCAGCAGTGAATAGGTGGAGACATTATCTTCAAGGGGGGCATTTTATTTTTAGGACTGATCACCACAACTTGAAATACTTGCTTGAACAGAGGGTCACTACAACATTATAGCAGAAAGGGTTAGCTAAACTCTTAGGGTCGGATTATGAGGTTTAATTCAAGAAGGGGGCTGAGAATAGGGTTGTTGATGCCCTTTCCAGGATATTGGAAGATGGTCCTACTCTGAATGCTGTTACTACTTCTAAACCTACATGGATACAGAAAATTGGGGTGAGCCATGAACATGATAGTTAGGCTTCTCAATTAATTACTAAGTTGATTAATGATGCTAATTCTCGATCACACTATACCTTACAACAAGGTATTCTCATATATAAGAAAAGACTAGTGGTGGGAAGAAGATCTACATTGAGATCCAAGGTGTTTGAAGCATTGCACCAATCCCCTCTAGGTAGACACTCTGGACAGCAGGGAACCTATAATAGGGTTAAGATGGTATTTTTTTGGCCTGGTATGAAGGTTGGCATATTCAAATGGGTGGCTGAGTGTGATATATGTCAAAGGGTCAAGACTGAGAATGTTCATTCTCCCAGCCTTTTGCAACCCTTACCCATTCCTGAATTTTCTTGGCATGATATTGCCATGGATTTCTTTGAGGGTTTGCCTTTTTCTGGACATAATAACTCTATACTTGTGGTGGTGCATAGGCTCACTAATTATGGTCATTCTCTGGCACTTAAGCACTCCTACTCAGCTAAAGATGTGGTTGGTTTTTTTCTTAGGGAAATCTACAGGCTTCATGGTCTTCCTAAATCTATTGTTACTGACAAGACACCATTTTTACTAGCCGATTTTGGCAAAAACTTTTTAAATCCTTTGGCACTAAGTTTAACATGTCAACAGCTTACCATCCCTAGTCGGATGGTCAAATTGAACGACTTAACAAGTGTTTAGAAGCTTATTTAAGGTCTATGGTATTCTCAGAACCTAAGTAGTGGTTCAAGTGGCTTCTATTAGCTGAATGGTGGTATAACACCAACCATCATACAACTTTGAGACTACACCTTTTGAAGCACTTTATGGTTACCCACCCCCACAAGTTCTAATGGGGTCACTACCCCATTCTACTTCTACTACTGTGGGAGCTTGTCTTGCTCAACGAAAAGCTATGTTGCAGCACCTTAAAGGCAATCTTCAGGTGGCTTAAGCTTGTATGAAATTATTTACAGATAAAAACAAGTCAGATCGAATGCTACAGGTGGGTGACTACGTCTACCTTTAACTTCAACCGTATCAACAGACTTCAATTGCTTTCTTACATAATCTGTAGCTCAGTGCTAAGTACTATGAGCCTTACGAGGTTCTATAGTAGGTGGGTTCAGTTGCTTACCGTTTGAAGTTGTTAGCTGGCTCTTAGATCTACCCTGTTTTTCACGTTTCCCAGCTCAAGAAGTGTGTGGGTCCAGCCATTGGGGTTCAAACTCAACCACCTTCTTGCGATGGTGACGGTCGTGTGCTGATTTAACCCCTTTCCATTTTGCAGCGGCACATCGAGAAACGTAAAAAAGTCGATGTGGTTTGCGTGTTACTACATTTTCCCAACTTGAGTCTAGCTGAGGTGTTATGCGAGCCTTTGGGCTTATATTTAGAGTCAATTCCCTGATTTTGTTGCTCAATTACGGCCTTGAGGATAATGCCAATTTTAATCGTGGCGGTATTTGTTATGTACCGGAGTGGAGGAATTCATAGTCAATTTGAGGATTTAGGGTTGTAGTCGTCGTTGTTGATTGGTATGGTTTAGTCACGTGTGTAGTCACGTGTGCCAGATGGGACACACAGGATTAATTCATTAAAAGGGTAATCCAACGGCTTGAAGGAAGTGGGTCGCGTACTAATTGGGCCAGCTGTATCCAGCTGGACCACTAAGTCGGTTAGCCCAAGTTAAATACATCAGCCCAAGAGTGGTTGAGGTAGTTAGAAATCTGGTAAAAATATCTTCTCTCGCAAATACCTCTCGATCTCTCATATCTCTCTCTATATTCTTCTATCCTCTTATTATATCAATTCATATGTTATGTCCCACATTGGTGGACATAGTGTGCTTATGCGGGTTTAAATAGCCTTGGGCTCTTTCACCTTAATATCTAGCTTTTGGGGTGTGAGTTAGGCCCAATTTTGTTACGAATGGTATCAGAGCCACCCACAGCCCTTCGTGCCCGTCGTGCCTTGGATTGTGACACCAGTATGGCAGTGTTCGCCCAGGGCTAGTAATGTCTAGCGCACAGTCGCCGTCGAGGACAACTGATGCTGAGCTTGGTGGTTTGTTATGTCCCACATCATTGGACATAGTGTGCTTATGTGGATTTAAATAGCCTTAGGCTCTCTCATCTCAATTCTTCTTCATTCTCCATTATTGTGCAAGCTTTTAATTGGAATCCATTATAGTAGCTATAGTTTATCATAGTTTGTTCATTTAGCTTGTAATATGTCAGTTTATCAATAAAATTCCCAAATTTGCCTCAATTTATCTATTTTTACCCATACATTACAATTGGATCTTATGATTGAAGGTGGTTGGGATACATTGAAATTACAGCAACTGTTTCCTGGTGATATTGTTGATTATATTTTAGCAGAATTGGAGATTAAGGAACATTCAAAACTTTGGGATAAGCCTTGGTGGATGATGACTAGTACTGGCAAGTTCTTGTTGCTAGTGCATGGGAGCTATTAAGACAGAAATGTCACTCTTCTGAAATATACAAGAATATGTGGATCAAAGGTGTTCCTTTCAAAATTTCATTTTTCTTATGGAGGTTATGGAAGTTTAAAATTCTTGTTGATGAAGTGCTGGCCAACATAGGGATTAATGTGGTTTCTGGGTGTTGTTCTTTGCAGAATTCCTCAACAAGAGACTATAGATCACATGTTTCTAACTGGTGATTTTGCAATTTCTGTGTGGTCAGTTTTTAACCATGCTGCTGGGATTAACCATAGTTGCATACAGGTGAAACAGGCAGTGAGAACTTGGTGGGAGGCTTCATGTCATTACAAACTGAGGCCAATTTACAAAGTTGTCCCAGCAATAATCATGTGGAAAATATGGAAGTAGAGGAATACAAAACTGCATGGAGGTTCTATGTCTGTATATAGGGTGCTGCATGAGATTAATATGAACATTTATTTATTTATTATGCAGGGTTAGATTTCCTCTCATACAAGATATTCCAAGGAAATGGCCAGATATTATAGATTTCTTTGAAAAGCTTAGGCCAAGACTCAGTTGCAGACCTGTGTTGCGGGAACTGCCATCAAGAGGATGGTTTAAGTGTAACTGTGATGGAGCAGCTGAAGTAAATCCTAGACCAAGTGCTATAGCCTTTTGTGTTAGAGATGAGAATGGGGATTTAATACATCTTTGCAGGACAGAGAATTCCTGATGGAAATAACCTTGTTGCAGCGGCAATTGTTATTAGAAGAGGTGTTGAATACTTCACAAATCATCATTTGTTCCCTCTTGTAGTAGAAACATATTCTCTGGCAATGAAGAAGTTTATCATAGGAGAATGGGAAGTGCCTTAGAGCATTGTGATGGTAGTGAATGAAATTAACAGAATGAGAAATGCTATTCAGTCTTTGGTGGAGCACATATACAGAGAAGGTGTTACACCTCGTAATTTTTTGCGTCGTTTGTGTCGTAAGTAAAATAATGTAAGCCAGAGATGCCATGGAACTCCTATAAGGTTAAGGAAGACCTTTAACAAGTGTTAAGTAAGTATTTAAAGGTTTCGGGGTCAAGTGAATAGAAGGAATTAAGTTCGTGGAAAATCGGGAAAAACTTGGCAGAATTCTGGACAGGATTTTGGTCCAAATTTAGGGATGTATATCTTCTAGCATAAGATGAGTTATGGAATGCCTAACCTCTGTAAATTCAAGTTTAGAGAGTCTTCTTTCCAATGAAACTGACAGATCCCAAATCTGAGAAGTACGGGATCATGTACGGCCCCTACAAAAATGTACGTCCCGTACCTCATTTTCCAAAAGTTGGCAGAATGTTGGATTTTTTAGGGTCCAAGTACATGATACAAGTACGGGATGTACATAGAAGTACGCCCGTACATGAAGGGCGCACAATTAAGGCGGTGGAATGTTTTTAAGTGTTTAAATAGGTCCAAGCTTATTTCTCCTTCATTTCTCTCCACCAAAAGACCCTAGAGACCTCTGAAAACCTTCTCAAACATTTCCTAAGTAAACCCAAGATAAATCAAAGATCAAAAGCGAGTTTTAAGTGACGGAAGCCTAGGATTGTACCTCATATTCTAGTATTGCTTCTTGTGGCAGTTTTGGAAGGAACTTAGGGTGAAATAACCTTGGATTTGAGTTGTTCTTAAGCTCTGGAGGTAAGATTTCATTTGTATATTCATGTTATTAGGTTATTAAGCCTTTACCTAATAGTTAAAGATGGATATCATGAAAGGAAAAGCTCAAACTTGCTATTATAAGTTGAGTTGTGGACTGATTTTATCACGACCTAAACTGGAAGGCCATGACGGGGACCTGGCCTTACTTGCCGAGTACCACTAGACATACATCTATAATGTAATCATAAGCATAGGTGGGACATTAGGGTCGCCATGAGATAACCTGCTGAATCACAAAAATGATAGACTAAAACAAAACAAGTCTGAAAGGACATAACTACATAACAAGCTGGGCATACTGGACGGGCCGACAGGATCGTCATATACATCTATGCAACAATACATAAGCCGACAAGGCCATACAACATTTTACTGTACATAACTGTCTACAAGTCTCTACTAGATTATATGACATAACGTAGTCGGGACAGGGCCCCGCCATACCCATACATGTGCATACATATAATCATACTGACTCACAAGGAAACTTTGGAACAAGTGGAGTGCAACAACAACGCTCTGTCACGGCGGTATCCTGCGGTGGGCGGGTCGTCAACCTGTATCTCAAGACCTACAGGCATAAAACGTAGCGTCCCCAAACAAAAGGGACGTCAGTACGAATAATGTACCGAGTATGTAAGGCATGAGGAACAACATAATAAAGACATGAAGGTAACATGAGATAAAATAGAGTCAACCTATACATCTGAATGCCTCTGAGGGCGTATGACATGCATGCTTTCTTTTAAAATATATACAAATATATAAGCCACACTGTGGGGCTGCATCATTATCATTAAGCCGCTCTTTGGGGCTATCATCATCATACCATACCCAACAACAGTGGTGTGCATAATAGGTTCCATACCCGGCCGACTATAGCGCGGCTCGGTGTCATAAAATAGATACATATATACATAATGCATGAATGATAAGAAGACAATATGAATCTATCAGAGTGATGTAAGGTCGTTGCACCTTAGATTATCATTATGGAACTAACATCATTAATATAACTTCTTTCAAGGATCAATGGATTATAAGATAACATAAGAACCGTCATATGGAAACAAGAACATAATCTTCTAACACTTTCTAAGAATAGAGCCATTATGGATATCGTTCGTTATGTTTGTTTCATTCTAATCATGCCAAGAGAAAGGAATAGCCTTAAGATACTTTGTAATCACCTTTTCAATTAACCACCAAGCTTAACACAATTTTCTTGCATCTACAATAAGTAAAACGATATTGTTATCATTATAAATGTTGTAACCATCATGTTGTACTAACCACATATCGTACGAGAAAAAGGGCAGCAGCACCCCTGTTTATGATACATCCCATAGACCACTAAGGGTCATCAAACAGCCCAACAACAATATACAAGTCAATATAATCTTTCCGATTACTTCAACAACCATATTGAGCGGCAAGCTCGATTTACGAATAACGACACATAATCTGAATTCAATTCTTGTTTCATAAATCTGTCTGCACTACTTGTGACATTATACTTAGGCTTACCATATCATTCACAACTCAAAACATCACAAAAAATAACATTCAAAACAGTCCACACGCCTACACTTCAACCTTCACTTTCAATTCATAGTTTTTACATGTTTTCTTCTTCAGTTCACTTAATTAATGCATAAATAATTTTAACAACAGCAGCCACAACATATTCATGTTATATTCCATAATTTTCAGCCCTCACAAATCATATTTATCACCTCAAAATAGACAAACAAAACAGTAGCCATATCTTAGGCTATTTCAATGCTATCTTATAGTATTTTGCTTCAAACAACCTCACCAACATGGAATTAATCTTAAGAACAAAAAAAGGTAGGTTATACATACCTTACATAGCAGATACAACCTAAAATAAAAACTTGATTCAGCTCACATTCACCCTTGTTCACTTCACAACATCCTAGAGGTGGTGTTCTTTACTTTAGCTAGCTTTTGGATTTGGTTATGAACCCTTGGATTTCGCCTTGAACTCTTTAGGAATATGTTCAGAGATCTTATCAGAGTATTTGGGTGAATTTTGGCCGAAATATGATGAGAGATAAGCCCCCAAACATTTTTAAAACAAGCCAAGGTCGGCCACCGCCTAAGTGGGTCCCAGCGAGGTTGACTGTGCAGTCCCGCAAAAACGCGAATATCTCTCTATTCCAACATCGTATGGATGAACGGTTTAATTTATTGGAAACTAGACTTGTAGACCTTCAATTTGATGGGTGGATAACCCCGTAACACTAAATACATTGGGATAAAAGCTCAGTGACATTCGACCCAAATTTTAGCAAAATTTATGAACGTAGCTTGCGATACTTTTCGCCAACTTTTATTTTACAGCTTGCTTGACATCAAAACTTAACATACGAATGTTATATGGTTCAATTACCTTAAAACATGACTCCTTAGCATATTAAGAACTCTTAGTTTAACCTCAAAAGTACGGGTTATAACATCTTTGATTCGTTTAACCTCGAAACCTTATGGTACATGTTTAACATTTGTTAAAAGTCTTCCTTAGCCTTATAGGAGTTCTATGGCCTCTCCGGACTTACATTAGTTTATTTACGACCCAAACGACGTAACAATTTTACTAGGTGTAACATCTTTCCCCCCATAGGAACATTCATCCTCGAATGTAGGATCTTATATGTATCATTATACAACATATTAAATTTAGAATCTCGTAGGAGGATAAACTTCCGTACTCAGCTACCTTAGGTGTACATCCTGGCCCTTATCTTTCTCTTAATCATCATTTAACATAGATCATCAAATTAGCATCATCATGGGCATTTGAAGATGGAATTCATTGTATTTTTAAAATTGTGGAACCTTTAATCTAGAATAGACATGATTACTTCATTCCTCGCTGTTTCTTCTGCCTTTCATGTAATCCTTTTACCGCTCCTATTATGCTACCGAACTTTTACGGAAGTAACATCTTTAGTCCTCAATTCACGAATTTATCTGTTTGTATAACTATCAGGACTTTCTCGAATGATAGGTTTTCTGTCATGTATACCTTATCAATCAGCACCATGACTACTGTGTGTAACGACCCATTTAGTCGTTACCGTAATTCCGAAAGATTCGCAGATTTGACATCCTGGACTTGTTCGGTTCGTTACGTATCCCCGGTGAACATCTACCCTAACTGGACCCGTTATGTGAATAGGAATTAAAATTTCAAATTTTGACCCTTAGACCAAGTTTGACAGCCCCAGCGGTAGGCTGACCGCCATAGAGGTCACGCCTCAGCGACCCGTACTTATTTTCAAGCGAAGGTGGGAAAGATTTCCGACCGTCTCTGTCTCTGTCTGCACGTAGCGGTAGCCGACAAACAAGCGTTAGAAGACCAGTGGTTGACCTATTTAAAGCCCCATTTATGGACTTGACCTAATGTTCATTTCCCTACGTTACAGCCGCCAATTGAGGATATTTCAGCTTCTTGAGACTTGAATGTTGGGAAGGTACCCTCATTTATCTTCCTTTAATTCCCTCTTTCTTCTTACACCAT
Source organism: Lycium ferocissimum (assembly GCF_029784015.1). Taxonomy (NCBI): domain Eukaryota; kingdom Viridiplantae; phylum Streptophyta; class Magnoliopsida; order Solanales; family Solanaceae; genus Lycium; species Lycium ferocissimum. Next base: position 9,213 of record NW_026713197.1, read on the forward strand.
GTATGGTTATGGCAAAGCATTAAATGAGGGTTCTTTCTTAAAAGTCTTAAGAAAATATTGGGTAAAAGTGGTATTGTTGACCTAGAGTAATTAGTAACTCAAAGATGGCTTATTTATTGCAAGATCTAGATTAATAACAAGTTCTAAGCCTAAATCCTTTCTATTTCTCACATGGGTTAACTTATTAGGTGTTAATAATGATGAATGTGAATTAGTGAGGGAAGTTTGACTTAGTTAAACCTAGATTTCTATAAAAGAGGTGAAATAGCGATAAATCAAAATCTAGAATGATTATTTGAGAAATGACGATTTTACCCCTATGACCCCAAATTCCTAAAATTATTGCTTACTTGGATTTATCTATCGTTCCTAGACCTCTTGGATCTACAATTTCCCTACAAAGATAGAAGATGGAGTCCAAGTGGATGTTCACGCACTTGTTCGGCCTTGAGGTAGGTTACGACTTTCCTCTCTTGGTAGACTCCGGTTAGACTTTCATACACGTGTGTTAGATGAATTAGAGAATGCATGTATATGATTTCGGAGATTGGGATATATACTTTAGATTGCTAACGTATAAGAATAGCGATTATTATGTATTGTTAATATAGTTGTAGGTTACGATTTACTTTATGGTGAGACTTCGATCAGCGGAGCGTATGTTTAGATGATATTGTCGGAGAATGCATGTAAACCTTCGGGTATGAAGTTGGTTGGATATTGTCTTAGGTTGGGCCTTGTTGTGTGATTTGGGGGCTAGCCACCCCGTTGCATTGTTGACTTATCTTGTTCTATTTACTTATTGGCTCGTTGCCATTTTGAGACATTGGGTATTGGTGATTAGTGATATATCATGTCTATGATATTGCGATACTTTACTTGATTGATATTGAGATGAGAATTGTGATTCCATAGTGGCTTATTATGTAGCCTTATTATTGATATTACTTGTGTGCCATGTGTGGTACTATTGGGATTGAATTGGTTGTTGATATTACATTGCATCGTATTCATACTCATTTCCATAATACATTGATATTGCATAGTTATAGTACTGATGATGATAAGTGAGAGAGTATAGCCTCCGAGGTCTTTGCCGGAGAGCATAAAAGAGAGATGAGAGTTCGTGATCCGAGGTCATTTATCAGAGCGGAATGAGTGTACGTTGCCCGAGGTCTCTTGTCGGGAACGAATGATTGCTCGATGCCCGAGGTCTCTTGTCGGGATCGAGAGTGTGCTCATCGCCGATGTTGTTGTCGGGACGAGTGGTACATGTACTTCGCGGGCCCCCCATAGGTCATGATCGCTGAGACGTGGAGGTATTCCATCCGGGACATGTTGTACAAAGACTACATTGGCATTGCATGCACATTACATACTTTATTGCATTGCATTGTACCTCTTGGTTTTCTGTGATATGGTTGTGATGTGATTGTGATATACTGGTTCGGAATGGTTGTACTGAGACTTGGCACAGTTAGTTTTAGATGCTATAACATAGGTGATGACTTGTCGTGCTATGATTGTGATATCTTTGGTTCGGATTGACTATACTGAGACTTGGCACAATTGGGATTAGTTGCTCTAACTATATGTTGTGATCTTAGATTGGGAAAGTGTGGTGCTAGGTGACCTTAATATGGATGTGTATTACTTGTTGGGTTTGTGTGAGTGATGAATATTAGAATGACGAGAGAGTTATCCTTAAACCATATTATGGATGCGATAAATAATGGGTTGACCTTGCGGTACTGTGAGTAGAAATGGCCCTGTTAGTAGTCGTAATATTGCGGTAATTGAGCATGGCTACCTAATTAGTATACTAGATGGGTTAGGACGTGAGAAATGATAAGAGTTAAGGAAATGGACTTCTAGAAGAGTGTTATTTGAATAAGGCTATATTCATGAATTGACTTAAGACCACCTACCATGTTTATTTGTGAACTCTATTAGCGTTATGTTATTCTAACCATTGTCGGCCTATGATGCTTACCAGCACTAGTGTTGTACTGATACTTCTCTTGCTACATCCCTCTCAGGGTGTAGAGTTGTGCAGGTTATTGGTTGATTTGGAGTTTTCGGAAGATGTGCGGTGCCTATCTTGAAAACCTCCATCATCTTATTTCTAGATGGGGGTTAAGTCTTTTGTTTTCATTATACTTTATCTCCAAGTTAGTCGCTCTTGTACTAGTCGAAGCCAAGTAATGGGAAAGGAGTTGAATTTATTAAAAATATTATTTGTAAACACTTCCTCTTTATATATCTATTTATTGGTTTTACTTCCCTATTTCGTTTGTGTATTAACTTAATGGTACATGAATATGTTTCATAATTGTAAATGAGTTGGGTTTTGAGTTAAGGGCTTCCCTATCGAGGTGGGATTGGTAGGTGTCCGTGCGACCTTAAAATGGGTCGTGACAAGTGTGTATAGAGCCTAGGTTACCGATCTCACAAGTACAAGAGCAATATCTAGTAGAGTCTCATGGAATGGTACGTAGACGTCCGTGCCCATCCACGGGAGGCTATAGGACATTTAGGAAAATTTCCTTTCTTTCTTTCTAATCTTACTACTTTAGTCAAATTGGTATCCCGATGTGTCCAATATGTGGTGTGTTTGGACTGACCCTAGCTGGATAAGTTCTCGACGCGATTCCTAGAATTGTTCACGATAATGGGCGTTGAAGATATGTCACTGCCAGTCGTGCCACTGGAGCGGCAGGCGTATTGCGCCAGCGGTTCCGCTCCCACGAAAGTAGGACCGTTGGGGCGTTGTTTCTAATTGTCATGAGCCGCTCCCGCGTCAGCTCATCTACCTCAGTGCTAACGTTATTGCGGAGACTCATTCGCTGAAACGGACCCTTCAATTCCTCCTCGATCGCTTCTGCACAGCAGCCGCCACTGAAGCGTGACCGCTGCAGTGATGACTTGACCGAGGAAGCGGTGTACCTGAAGCCTCAAACCAGTAGCCTTTTCTTCTGAATATCCAACCTGCGCAATTCCAATCAAACTCAAATAACACAGCTATTTCACAAAAACCAGTCACATAAAAATAAAGCTCGACAAAGGCGAAAAACCATCCAAAACTTGTTACAACTAATTATCCAAAAACAAAAAGGAAATTGTCCAAAACATGGAACCAAACCGCAAAACCAAATGGTATATTGTTTGAGATAAAAATCCCTACAAGGGCAACCATATCATCATCATATAAAAGGAGGGGGGGAGGGGATAAGATCCCTGAGCAGTCCTTCCACTCGTGACCTCTGCATTATCAGAGCTGCCGGCATCCTCCACTGGTCTGCTCTTCCCACCATCTCCCTTGGCCTTGCTTACGAACAAATCTGCTCGGAGTCGTCATCATCCTGCACGGGTATCGCCTCACTGGGGTATATCTTCTTCCACATGCCCTTGAAACCTCTCTAGGCTTTGAGGTGGGACTTGTCACGGACTCGTTCTTCTCCTTCTCCTTCCCAAAGTCACCTACGAAGTCGCGCATATCCGTGGCCGCAGAAGTGTAGACGGCCGTGGTAAAAGAGCCACTCACCCATCCCCTTTTGCACCTCAAAATAGCCCTTCATCTCCTCCCTGGTAAAGTAACTACCGCCAGCATTGGAAGAACCAACCTCCACTGAAGGCCTCGGCATACCTGGAGCATAGCCATCATCTCGTCAAAATGAGTATCAATGCGCTGAAACAGGCCCTGAACACGGGCAGCTTCAGCTCCACTTCCACCCTCACCAGCACTAGCACTCGCTCCCTCATTAGTCTTCCTCTTCTTACTCTAGATGGACGTACCATGACCAACCACCCGTAGTGGGTGGAAATCGCTTGGGATCCTTAACCAAACGCATCTACTTTATCACTTGCAATCTCTCTAGAAACTCCGGGGCACATCTCTCCACGTTAGTCATATCAAGACCCTGCTCCAACAGTAAGGGCATACGCCTCTGCTCTAAGAAACGTCACTCACATTGGGGGCTGATGAAGATTTGATAGTTGGGCACTTGCTCCTCTTGTTGTTCTTGTTGCGCGACTCCTTGATTTTCGGCCATTGAACCTGCGAGTAATAGTAGATAATGAGGATTCATGTTACGCATTTCAGAAATTAAAAGCTTGCATTATACGCCATAAAATCTCAGCGAAAACCGATGTATTAAAAAAATTTCTAGCTGCAGTTTCTGGTGCAGGAACCGCTGTAGTGGTCAATCAGACCGCTGCAACAGAGCCGCTAAAGCGGGCAGGAGGACCATGCCCGTGACCCCTGCTATTTCTTCCTTGATCGCTCCTGTGACCCCATGGGCACTATAGCAGAGCCGCCCCAGCCGTCGCCGGACCGCTGAAGCGGGCTCGTCTTCTCCAAATAGACACCGATTTTTCCAGAACCCAAAGGCCTCAAAAAAATTGACTAAACTAGTTTCACGCTCAGACCATTACCTATTCTAGCATGCATGGTGGTTTCTACTAAAGTATGGATATTCTTAGCTACTAACATTACCCAAATCGACAAGAAATTCAAAACCCACTTCAAGAACATACCCTTTACTATATTCAAGTTTTCTACCCCAATTCCGAATCAAATCGAAGCATTTTATGATACTGAGACTAATCTAACGCCAAACAAGTTATAAATTTTGGATTATAACCACCCACCAACTCCATCAACCAAAACCAAAAAATCTTAACTTTGGGGTTACAAATCTGTTTTTGAAGCATGAAAAATTGAAATTCCAGTTCCATTATCTTATAGTGAGTTGAGAAGAGTGATTTCTTACCTTAACATTGAAAATCCGAGTGAGGATTGGGGTTGATTGCGAATGGCCCTTTGAAAGTTCTTTTTCCTTCCTTTGAGAGCAAATTGTAGTAGTGTGGAATGAAGTGTGGGGATGTTAAGGAGACTTTTATTGTGTTTAAGAGGGGGATGGGAAGTTGTGATGTGGTAGGAGACAGAGAAGCAGTCGGTTGGTGGGGGAGTGTATTTGAGGAAGTGGGGAAGTGGAAGGGTGCAAGGCCTTTTATTTTTTGATGTCGCGATGGCCGCTCCCCGCTCGGTCCGACCGCGCCGCGCATCACCGTGACGTTACTTCAGATCACTGAAGCTGTACCTCTGAGTTTGCAAAAATTTGATTCATTTAATTGCGACCCGAATTTAGTGCCCTTACCCATGTGTCCCTGATAGATCTACGATTGGTAGATGTTCGATTTCTTTCACAAAATTCGATTCTTGAGTTATTACCCTATCAAATTTCCTCGTAAAAAATGGTAGTCGAGCCATCACATATTGTAAGCTGCCAGAGTTAAATTCACACATGATGACCTTTACTGATAAGTCTAGATGGTAGTGATAATGTAATTTTTGGTGATTTGTTAAGTTGGGTGTTACTTCTTTCGCGCCTCTTTTTTTTTTAATTTATTCTAGCTGAATTAAATGAATACTCCTTATTATATGGTTGGCACAGACTTCTGCAAGATAAGTTGTTCCAAATCAATGCTACTAAGTCCATTTCTTGTGCTTACCTTTCTGTGCGCCTTTGTCAGCCCCTTGCCGTTTGAGGAGAAACGCTTGTTTAATTGGTATTGATGTAACGACCCGTTTAGTCGTTACCGTAATTTTGAAAGATTCATAAATTTGACATCCTGGACTTGTTCGGTTCGTTATGTATCCCTAGTGAACATCTAGCCTAACTGGACCCGTCGTGCAAATAGGAATTAAAATATCGAATTTCGGCCCTTGGACCCAGTTAGACCGCCCCAGTGGTAGGCTGACCACCATAGCGGTCACGCCTCAGCGACCCATGCCCCGCTGAAGCGAAGGCGGGAAAGATTTTATCAGACCGCCTCCGCGGTCTTTATGCCGCTGAAGCGATGCCGCTAAAGAGGTAGCCCGAACGCTGAAGCGTTAGACGACCAGTGGTTGACTATTTAAAGCCCCATTTATGGACTTGACCTAATATTTTATTTCCCCAAGTTACAGCCGCCATCTGAGGATATTTCAACTTCTTGAGACTTGAATGTTGGGAAGGTAACCTCCTTAAATCCCTCATTTCATCTTCCTTTAATTCCCTCTTTCTTCTTACACCATTTATGGTTATGGCAAATCATTAAATGAGGGTTATTTCTCAAAAGTCTTAAGAGACTATTGGGTAAAAGTGGTATTGTTGACCTAGAGTAATTAGTAAATCAAAGATGGCTTATTTATCGCAAGACCTAGATTAATAACAAGTTCTAAGCCTAAATCCTTTCTATTTCTCAAATGGGTTAACTTGTTAGGTGTTAATAATGATGAATGTGAATTAGTGAGGTAAGTTTGACTTAGGTAACCTTGATTTCTATAAAAGAGGTGAAATAGCGATAAATCGAGAATCTAGAATGATTATTTGAGAAATGACGATTTTAACCCTATGACCCCAAATTCCTAAAATTATAGCTTACTTGGATTTATCCATCGTTCCTAGACCTCTCGGATCTACAATTTCCCTACAAAGATGGAAGATGGAGTCCAAGTGGATGTTCCCGCACCTGTTCGACCTTGAGGTAGGTTACAACTTCCCTCTCTTGGTATACTCCAGTTAGACTTTCATACACGCGTGTTAGATGAAATGGAGAATACATGTATAAGATTTCGTAGATTGGGATGGATACTTTAGATTGATAACGCATAAGAAATAGCGGTTATTATGTATTGCTACTATAGTTGTAGGTTACGATTTACCTTATGGTGAGACTTCGATTAGCGAAGCATATGTTTAGATGATATTGTCGGAGAATACATGTAAACCTTCGGGTATGAAGTTGGGTTGGATATTGTCTTAGGTTGGTTCTTGTTGTGTGATTTGGGGGCTAGCCACACCATTCCGTTGTTGATTTATCTTGTTCTCTTTACTTATTGGCTCGTTGCCACGTTGAGACATTGGGTATTGGTGATTAGTGATATATCATGGCCATGATATTGCGGTACTTTACTTGATTGATATTAAGATGAGAATTGTGATTCCATAGTGGCTTGTTGTGTAGCCTTATTATTGATATTACTTGTGTGCCATGTGTAGTACTATTGGGATTGAATTGGTTGTTGTTATTACATTGCTTCGTATTCATACTCATTTCCATAATACATTGATATTGCATTATTATCGTACTGATGATGATAAGTGAGAGAGTGTAGCCTCTGAGGTCTTTGTCGGAGAGCGTAGAAGAGAGATGAGAGTCCGTGATCTGAGGTCATTTACTGAAGCGAAATGAGTGTACGTTGCCCGAGGTCTCTTGCCTGGAATGAATGAGTGCTCGGTGCCCGAGGTCTCTTGCTGGGATCGATATTGTGCTCGTCGCCGAGGTTGTTGCTGGGATGAGTGGTACATGGACTTCACGGGTCCCCCATTAGTCATGATCGACGAGCGTGGAGGTATTCCTTCCAGGACATGTTATACAAAGTCTGCATTGGCATTGCATCCCCATTACATACTTCATTGCATTGGATTGTACCTCTTGGTTTTCTTTGATATGGTTGTGATATGATTGTTATATACTGGTTCGGAATGGTTGTACTGAGACTTGGCACAGTTGGGTTTAGATGCTATAACATAGGTAATGACTTGTCGTGCTATGATTGTGATATACTGGTTCGGATTGGCTATACTGAAACTTGGCACAATTGGGATTAGTTGCTATAACTATAGGTTGTGATTTTGGATTGGGAAAGTATGGTGCTAGGTGACCTTAATATGGATGTGTATTACTTGTTGGGTTTGGGTGAGTGATGAATATTAGAATGACGAGAGAGTTATCCTTGAACCATATTATGGATGCGATAAATAATGGGTTGACCTTGCGGTACTGTAAGTAGAAATGGCCCTGTTAGTAGTCGTAATGTTGCGGTAATTGAGAATGGCTACCTAATTAGTATGCTAGATGGGTTAGAACGTGAGGAATGACAAGGGTTAAGGAAATGGACTTCTAGAAGAGCGTTATTTGAATAAGGCTATATTTATGAATTGACTTAAGACCGCCTACCATGTTTATTTGTGGACTCTATTACCGTTATATTATTCTAACCATTGTCGGCCTATGATGCTTACCAGCACTAGTGTTGTACTAATACTTCTCTTGCTACATCCCTCTGTGGTGTAGAGTTGTGCAGGTTATTGGTTGATTTGGAGTTTTCGGAAGATGTGCGGTGCCTATCTTGAAGACCTCCATCATCTTATTTCTAGATAGGGGTTAAGTCTTTTTTTTTCATTATACTTTGTCTCCAAGTTAGTCGCTATTGTACTAGTCTAGACCAGGTCATGGGAAAGGAGTCAGATTTATTAAAAACAAAATGTTTGTAAACACTTCCGCTTTATATATCTATGTATTGGTTTTACTTCCGCATTTTGTTTGTGTATTAACTTAATGGTACATGAATAAGTTTCATGATTGTAAATGAGTTGGGTTTTGAGTTAAGGGTTTGCCTATCGAGGTGGGAATGGTAGGTGCCCGCGCGACCCTAAAATAGGTCGTGACAGTGCACTTCCGCAACATGAAAATATGGAAGACTTAGTTAATAAATCTGGTGGCGACTCCAATTCATACGTATCTTTAGGAACACTCAACTTCTCACTTAAAACCTTAAACCCTTAGCATATGCTTTTGATGAACAAAATATCCTGACTAATTCCATTTTTCTCTGAGGTCTAGTGTATCACACTGGGTCTAAAAAAATCTGATTTTCTAACCACAACTACTCTCTGGGAGAATCCACGGTCTCATATGAGTCTTTCTAAAGCTGACATAGGAGCTATTTTCATGTGCAAATTTAGTAAGCAGAGCATGATTATCCCAACTTCCTTTAAAGTCCAACGCATAAGTTCGTAACATATCTTTAAGCATCTGAAAAGTATGCTTTGCCTTCCCATCTATCTGAGGCTGAACAATAGTGCAGAGGTTGACCTGTATTCCCAGATTTCTCTATAAGGATCTTTAGCTGCTAGCTACGAACTGGGCACCCCAGGCATGTACAATAGAATCGGAATGCCATACAATCGAGAAATCTCTCTGATGTAAAGCTCTACATGGTTTTCCGCTATTACAAATTCCATATTGATCATCTCCCCTTTCTGTACCAGTATCTCCATATGCTACTATTGTCCACCAGGCCTTTAGTGCTCAATTTTCTCCTATAGACGAATCACTGATTCTGCAATACCTTCTCCTCATCGATTCATCAATGCCTTTCTTTGAGGTCATGATGCATCTCTGTTACCCCTGAATAGGTGAAATACGAGAATAGTGAATTTTAGTCATGATCTGACCTTGCAATCCTACTATATTAAAAACACACAATACTCTGTTCCTGAATATCTCCTCTGATTGTCCCTGAAACGGGATATATCAACTATTACCATTTTTGGCTGCACTATACTTCAGCAATTGGAACTCTGTACCTAGCTTATTAAGTCCTTTATACACTTATATCATTCCTGCGATACATAGGCCCATGCCATCCTGCAACTTTCCTCATAATTATTAATGACTTGCGACTTTTACGAGTAGACATATTGATTTCGAGGCTAGCTCTGTCTTTATTCACTTAACATAAACAAGTCGTCTTATACGACCTTACTTCTTCTAGTCCCTTCTTACTACCATTACTATCCTCTAGTTCCTTATTCAGGCTTATCTTACTCCGTTTCGCTCGCAACTTGGCTCCAGTTCCCTTACGTTCTGAATCTCTTATGCCTGAGATTCCAATATTATCTCTGGGCTTCCGCTTCTATGTCACCATGCGTCTATCATAACTCATCGCAGGTTGCTCTGGGTATAGGGGATTTACCATCACATACTCACTTACTTCAATATTGGCCCATTACTTTATCCGTCTTCTATCGTCAAATCCACATCTTTTCCTCAACGTTGTTATTGCTAGTTCCTGACTCGAATGGTTTCGCCTTTAAGGCTTTCCTTGTACCCTTTTGTTATTGCTTCCTTCCCAACCATCCTCCAATATAGTGGCTTCATATCGGTATGACTAACTCAAGGTGGCTACATCACATATATTTTCATCTAAGTTTATCTTTTAACTCTGAGTATCATCATGCCCAATCCTTCTTCATTTCTTCATCACTGGACCTTTCATTACTCCCTCATTTTGAGTAACTTCTTCTCTGGAGTTCTGTTTCCCAACTTTTTCCTGATTGGGCATACGACTGTCTGACTACGTCTATCATCAATTCGTCCCTACAACTTATATTTCCACTAGTGCGATTTCTTTGAAGTGGTTTCTAACCCCTTCCAGTTACCATCTTTCCAAGAATACTTCTGACTTAATACTTATCATCTCGTCTTCCCCCCTTAAGGTAATGGTCCAATGTTTTACGGTTAATATCCCATTTATCTTCCTATTTCATATAAGTACATATTCCCAATGTTTTCGCGATTAATCTTGACAGTAGCTGCTCATCTTTTGTCCATCTGTTCAGGTGCATATACATATAAAGGTCACATAGTCTTATTGACGTACTGGCTCCACCTCTTATCAAAGAGGTCTTTATGGTTTCCCTTACCCCTTTTATAGTAATTATCTTTCTCTTTTCTAATCAGTGTAATGATAGCTATGACAAGATTTCTTCTCATAGGTCCATCTCGATTGTTGACATCTCTTCGTGGTATAGGCGTTTGACTTTTTAGTAGACCTTCTTTAGATTACTAATTCATCGCTAAGGAAAAACAAAGCTTGTATCACTTTGCAACCTTAAACTTATTCATTTTCCATCCTTCCTGGATTTCGTTTCTACCTTCTTGGTTCCTCGCCCCTTGCTCTTATTCTGGTTAATCTTCTCGAGACATTTTTTATTTTTCCCCCATTAGCTATATAGCCTTACATTACTCACTCAATAATCCCGTTGTCGTAAAACTTCTTGAAGGATAATCCCCTGTACCTTGGTCCTACCTTTCGTCTTATACATTCCTTCGAAAAACCCATGACTCGTATACTTTTATACTCATGTCCCTACATAACGTCTTTAACGATATAATCTATATTGTTTCTTTACTTTATTGGCTCATAAATCATTTGCGTAATTGTTCAAGTGTCATATTAAAGCATACTCCTATCCTTCCCATAATTTTTCCTTAAAAAGAAAATGCAACTCTATCTTCTTCACAAATAGCTCATAATTCGCATACCCTTATTGTCACGACCCAAACCGATGAGCCGTGATGAGTGCCTGATCTCTAGTGACCAAACACCCCTATACTCATATCTGGATAATGCTGAATAACAAGGGCCCATAAGTAACTCAAACAGAACTTATACTGGCTCATAAAAGGATGACATCATGAACTCTGTACAATCCGTATATATATATATATATATATATATATGCTAAAAGAACAGTGCAAGCCAACTAGGCCGCTACATATGCTGTACACAAAAGAATAGAAGCCGCCCAGGCTACATCATCTATCACGTACATACAACTGTCTACAGGCCTCTACTGGAGTATAAAGTTGTAGAGAGGACGGGACAGGGCTCCCGTCATACCCATAGAAACAAGTCAAAATAGCATACCAAAATGAACCGCAGCTGTAGATCAAGTGGAGCGCACTGACCACTGCTGGGTAGAGGTCCTACTGAGCTGAACCGCCCGTCTATCTATCTGGACCTGCGGGCATGAACGCAGCCCCCCGAGCAATAGGGGAGTCAGTACGGATAATGTACTGAGTATGTAAGGCACAGAAGTAACGTAAACATAAGAATCATGAACTGAATCTGAACTCAAAAACCAACTTATTGTCTGTATGCATCTATATGACTGAGTATCTGAAAGTATTTGCATAAATCTGTATACTGACAATGCCTCTGTGGGCGCATTACATGCATGCTCTCAATGATAATCATGCTTGTGTATATATATATATAGGTCATAGTGTTGAGGAACGTTCAGCCCGATCCATTATTTCATATCCCATCGGCCTCTCTGCGACCATCATCATATACATTCTCATGGGAACGTGCAGCCCGATCCATATATGATCATCATGTGCATCTGCTGATCAGGTGGTAATGCATATATAACGTCTATTCCTTTCCCCATACCCCGTATACATATAATATACGCGTATATAACGCCTTCTGGTCATGGGTCAATATGCATATGTAAATGAATAAAGTGCATATGTAAAATGAAATAATAAAACTCTCAGAATAATATGATGTCACACTAACTCTGGTGGACAACTGTTGAGATAACATTACTAATACATGAAATCTCAAGACCCGTGAACAAAAGGAACATAATAACAAGGGTACATGATCATCAAAGACTGAAGTACTCCTAGTGCTTCTAAGAGTAGAGTAATATGGAAGCTCGTTTACTCGCTTGTTCGTTCATATCATAGGATCATGCCAAAAATGAAAGAAGGGACAGTCGCAACATACCTTTTTGGTCTTCTTAACTACTTAACGCTTATCCTCCCAAGCTCGTAAATCTACATTCAAGAGAATTCATACCATTGTTAGGCTTATCTTCATATGCTTGTCTCAAGCCTTCAAATTAAATCTTTTTAGAATTTGTCAAAATTTGGGCAGCATCTCCCCTGTTTATACCCCTAGCCTGAAATCACAATACCAACAACCAACACAACAACAACAACTCTAACGCCAACAACATCATCATCCATACCAAATATTCCATAAAACATCTCTCACGATGTTTATCCAATTTCTCAATCCACAAATTCGTTATACGATTATTTAATAACTTTATCTCCGTAAATAAACCTAAATCAATATCAATAAGGAAAGATTCATACCTTGTTCTCGCTAGAATCGCAATATCTTCAATATTCACCTTGATTTCAAGCCCAGATATCCCGCAATATGATATTATGATTGCAACTACACGCTATCCGAACCTATATCCGGAGATTCCACGTGATTCGTGTTAAAATTTTATTAGTGGAAATTGGGGAGAGATTTCAGAGATTTTGGGGAAGTTTTGGGGTGTTTGGATGAATAACAAGGGGGTAACCCCCGTTTATAACGTTCTAGAGTCTGCCTGCACCGACCTAGAAATTGCTCAGCGCGTTCGCATTGAGTTATCCCTTGGTCCTCTGCGCATTCGCGCCACCTCCAGGCGCGTTCGCACAGAGTTAATCCCTACTCTGGCAGTTTGTCTTAAAATGCCCATAACATTTGATTCTGATGTTGGATCGATGCGCGGTTTGTTGCGTTGGAAACTAGACTTCATGAACTTCATTTTAGGCTTTTACTTTACCTCAAAACTCTTTATATGTTAAAAGATATTCTTTCCCCAAATTAGACCAAAACTATCGTGCGAAATCTTGCCCAACTTTTCTCCAAAGCCAAAAACTTAATCTCCTTGATTCACTTGTTCTCCAATCCTTCCATAACCTATTGCATGAGCTTAAACCCTCATAACCACAAGATAAGCACATATAATCTCAAATATCTTCGACAATAACTCCAGTGTCCACAATTGAACAGCTAGCACCTAGCGAATCTCAACGTACAAAATCTACGAGGTGTAACACTTATACTCATATAGCGATATAACATCTTTATCAATACCGAACCATGGGTAAGAAAATTTGCATCAAGATACATCTCAATGAATAATACCTATCGTTCTTCTACCTTTTCTGACTATTTCGATCCCATTCATTGTCCAACCAGTAAACTATCTTAGTACAAATCTTGCAATTCCATATTGTATCGCCATAAACATTACAATCCTTGTAATCTACACTCCTTTCTTATTCCACCTTTTATGTTTTACCTTCTTGTTCACAAACCATTTACATAATAAGACATAGGTGTCGTCTTGAAACACATACATAGCCTTTCGTTATCTTTCCTTATGAAGCAATTACAACGACCATCTAGTCATATCATCGCCTTATTACCATAACATTTCTTACTGTTTTATCGACATACTCATAATCTTAACGTGCCATCTAACCACAGATTCCACTTAAGGTTCTTCTTTTAACACTACCCTTTTCCCTTTTCTAGATGTAACCATTGAGGCTTTAGGACTTATCATTGTTTCTTAACATAAAACATTTCAGAATCACACTCATTTAATTCTAACATTTTATCAAAGCGATGAATATACCTTCAATTCTTAGTCGCGCTGGTCCAGAAATCCCCACGAATGCGGACCTTGCCATGGCCCTACTCTAGAGGCTTGATCTGGCACAAATTGTTCTAACATGGGTTGGGGAAATTCTTCTTCCGGTAGTCCCTCCATTGGTTGTTTCTTGCCACTCGAAACCTTTACAAACGTACCAACTATACTGGTCCTCCTGGTCTGGCTACCATTTTCATTCTAACTTTGTTCCATAGATGACGTTAAGTCTCGATTAGTTAGGCTCTCAGGCTGCAAACCCCTCAGTTTCTCGGAAGGCCCTTCACCCTCCGATGGTCTACCATAGTACAAAGCTTGGGGATCAACTCCCGGCATTGGTCTTCTTCTTTCTTGCCCAGCTGGGGCCAAAGGCGTAACTAGCTATATCGGAGCTCTTCCTTGCTCCTCTAAACTCATCAAGATCGACAATACCTGTAGTGCTGACGCATCCCGAATCTCAGATGGGTCTGTTTCCATAGAAGATATGATCTCAGATGGGTCCGTCTCAATGGAGGATATATCCTTAGTTGGGCCCTCCTCTAGAGAGTAACACACTCCCACCCCTATCGTCACTTCAGTCCTCGGACCATCTGTAGTTCTTCCCGAAGAAGTCATCTTCCAACTATAAGATAAGCAAAGGTTAGGGTTAAGAATTTCATATCCTATGACTCGGCTCTATAGCACAATCTAGAATAAGGAAGAAAAGTAACCACCCTAAATGCCTTGCAGCCTCCTGTTTATAAGTGTGGCACGCAACACACACATAAACAAGTCTTTACGAGACACGACTTGTAGACAGCCCTAGGACAAAACTACTCTGATACCACTTTTGTCACTACCTAAATTGGAAGGCCATGACGGGCAACTAGCCTTACTTGCCGAGTACCACTAGACATACATCCGTAACGTAATCATAGGCATAGGTGGGCCATTAGGGCCGCCATGAGATAATCTGCTGACTCACAGAAATGATAGATTGAAATTAAACAAGTTTGAAAGGACATAACTACATAACAAGGTGGATATACTGGACGGGCCGACAGGGTCGTCATATACATATATGCAATAGTACATAAGCCGACAAGGCCATATAATATTTAACTGTACATAACTGTCTACAAGCCTCTACTAGAGTACACGATATAACGTAGTCGGGATAGGGCCCCGCCATACCCATACATGTGCATACATATAATCATACTGACTGACAAGGCAACTCTAGAATAAGTGGAGTGCAACAACACTGTCTGCTGAGCTAGTATCCTACTGAGTGGGCCATCAACCTATATCTCAAGACCTGCAGGCATGAAACGCAACGTCCTCAGACAAAAGAGACGTCAGTACGAATAATGTACTGAGTATGTAAGGCATGAGGAATAACATAATAAAGACATCAAAGTAACATGAGATAAAAGAGAATCAACCTGTACATCTGAATGCCTCTGAGGGCGTATGACATGCATTCTTTCTTTTAAAACATATACACACTGTGGGGCTACATCATCATCATTAAGCCATTCTTTGAGCCTATCATCATCATACTATACCCAACTGCAGTGTGGTGCACAATAGGTGCCATACCCGACCGACTATAGCGCGGCTCAGTGTCACAAAATAGATACATATATATACATAATGCATGATAAGAAGAAAATTTGAATCTATCAGAGTGACGTAAGGTCGTTGCACTTCCTATTATCATTATGGAACTAACATCATCAACATAACTTCTTTCAAGGATCAATGGATTATAAGATAACATAAGAACCGCCATATGGAAACAAGAACATAATCTTCTAACACTTTCTAAGAATAGAGCTATTATGGCTATCGTTCGTTATGTTTGTTTCATTCTAATCATGCCAAGAGAAAGGAATAGCCTTAACATACCTTGTAATCTCCTCTTCAATCAACCACAAAGCTTAACACAATTTTCTTGCGTCTACAATAAGTAAAACGATACTATCATCATTATAAATGTTGTAACCATCACATTTTACTAACCACATATCCTACGAGAAAACGGGCAGCACCTCCCCTATTTATACTACATCCCATAGAACACTAAGGGTCATCAAAAAGCCCAACAACACAATACAAATCAATATTAGCTTTTCGATTACTTTAACAGCCATATTGAGCGGCAAGATCGATTTACGAATAACGAAACATGAATTCAATTATTGTTTCATAAACCTGTTTGCACTACTTGTGACATTATACTTAGGCTTACCATGTTATTCACAACTCAAAATATCCAAAAAAAAAAAAAACAAGATTCAATACAGTGCACAAGCCTACACTTCAACCTTCACTTTCAATTCATAGTTTTTACATGTTTTCTTCTTCAGTTCACTTAATTAATACATGAATAATTTTAACAACAGCAGCCACAACATATTCATGTTATATTCCATAATTTCCAGCCACACAAATCATATTTATCACCTCAAAACAGCCCAACAAAACAGTAGCCATATCTTAGGCTATTTCAATGCTATCTTGTAGTAATTTGCTTCAAACAACCTCACCAACATGGAATTAAGATTAAGCACAACAAAAAAGAGGTTATACATACCTTACACAGCTGATACAACCAGAAATCCAAACTTGATTCAGCTCACATCCACCCTTGTTCACTTCACAACATCCTAGAGGTGGTGTTCTTTACTTTAGCTAGCTTTTGGTTTTGGATTTGGGTATGAACCCTTGGATTTCGCCTTGAACTCTGTAGGAATCTGTTCAGAGGTCTTAGCAGAGTATTTGGGTGAAGTTTGGTCGAAATATGATGAAAGATAAGCCCCCAAACATTTTTAAAACAAGCCAAGTCGGCCACCGCCTAAGTGGGTCCCAGCGAGGCTGACTGCGTAGTCCCGCAAAAATGCGAATATCTCTCTATTCCAACATCATATGGATGAAAGGTTTAATATGTTCGAAACTACACTTGTAGAACTTCAATTTGATGGGTGGAACACCCCGTAACTCTAAGTACATTGGGAGAAAAGCTCAGTGACATTAGACTCAAATTTTAGCAAAATTTATGAACGTAACTTGCGATACTTTTCGCCGACTTTTATTTTACAACTTGCTTGACTTCAAAAATTAACATACGAATATTATATGGCTCAATTACCTTAACAAACAACCTCCTTAGCATATTAAGCACTCTTAGTTTAACCTCGAAAGTACGAGTTATAACATCTTTGATTCGTTTAACCCTGAAACCTTATGGAACATGTTTAACATTTGTTAACAGTCTTCCTTATCCTTATAGGAGTTCCATGGCTTCTCCGGGCTTACGTTAGTTTACTTACAACCCAAATGACATAACAATTTTACGAGGTGTAAAAGATTTTTATCATGTTGTTGTGGTGTTCTTTGGAATGATTTCCTTGTAATTGAGTTGTAGTTGATGTTGTAGTCATGTTGTTATGGTTCTGCTAGATGGATACGTAAAGAAAAAGTGGATAAAGTGTCATATACGAAGCGTATATTGGATTGTTTGATGTGTACTTTGAAATAATTGTGAAGTGAGTATAAGGGACTTATATGAGCTTGTTATTGTTGTGGTTGGTTGCTGAATATGTTATGGATGTTGAAGAATAAGGGGAAATGCTGCCCGTTTCACCTTAGAATCGAGTTATCATTTGATATACGTGATATACTAGCGCCATCTAAGTTTTATATTTATTCCTTTATTATAGAATTGGCGCTCTAGTTGTGATAAGCTGGTTGTTGGATTGTTTGGACGACTTGAGGTATGTCAAGGCTAACTTTTCTTCTTTTGGCATGACCCTTATGAACGGAACGTAAACGTAACGCTACTCCATAATGACTCTATTCATAGTAGCTAGGGATGTTCCATGCTGATTCATGTTCTAGAATTTTGTTTTCAGTAAGTCTTTCTTCAGATTCAGTATGATTCATAGAGTCACTTATTGATGAAAATGCTATCTCATAATGATGTTCGGAGGTGTAACGACCTTACGTCACTCTGATAGATTCAGGATGCACTCTTATCATATTCTTGCATTGCATTTCATTTATATATATATATATATATATATATATATATATATATATATATATATAGATACACACACACACACACACACACACACACACATATATGTACGGACCTATGAACCCATGTGTGTGTTATATACGCATATATTATGTATTATATATGGGGTATGGGGAAGGTAACGGCGTTATATACGCACTACCACCTGATCAGCTGGTTACATGATGATGATGATGATGATGCCCACAGAGTCTTGACAGGCATTATATATGTGCGTATATATATATATATATATATATATATATATATATGTATGTATGTATGACCCCTATGCATGCGTGCACTGAATTTATGCATATCATTGGCCCTCAGAAGCAGTTCAGACATACAGGTTGCATATCTTTTATCCTATGTGTTGTTATATCTCTTTCATGTTTCGTTCATGCCTTACATATTAAGTACTTTGTCCGTACTAACGTCCTTTTCAGGGGGCACTGCGTTTCATACTCGCAGGTTTAGGTAGACAGGTTGATGATCCGCCCCTGTAGGTTCTTTGTTCAGCTGATAGTGGAGCACTCCTCTTGTTCCGGAGTTGTTGTTGTGTTTTTGGTACGTTATACTTTTGTTTACATACGGGTATGGCGGGGCCCTGTCCCGACCTTATTATGTCATATACACCAGTAGAGGCTTGTAGACAGTCATGGTATAGTTAGACGTTGTATCTCCCCTTTGGCCTATATTTTTGCTGTATAGTATTTCATGATGGCCTTGTCGGCTTGCACAGTTTTTGTCCAGCATAGTCATATAGTATGTCTTTTCGGGCTCATCCCCTTTTCAGCATATTTCTCATATGATCTCGCAGATTTCCATCTAATGACCCTCGAGGTTCACTTTTATTTATGATTATGATATGAAAGTATGTTTAGTTGCGCTCGGCAGGTAGGGCTCGGGTGCCCTTCATGGCCCTCCGATTTGGGCCGTGACAAACTTGGTATCAGAGCAGTTATGCCCTAGGGTTGTCTACAAGACATTTCTAGCAGAGTCTTGTTTATGGTGTGTTGTGCACCACACTTATAAACAGGAGGCTACAGGGCATTCAGGAAGATTGTCCTTCTTTCTTATCTTAGATCGTGCGTTAGAGCCGTACCAATAGGATTTCTTTTCTAATAACGTACTGTGATTTCAGTGATACCTGTGACGAGAAGAGTTTCAGCCAGCCAGAGAGGCAAGGCTATGAAAAATGAGGGTACCAGTCGGGTGCCACCAGTAAATGCGGGCCAGGGTGTGTCTATGAGCCGTGTCCGGTAGAGTCTTGTTTATGGGTGTGAATCGCGCCACCCTTATAAACAAGAGGCTACAGGGCATTTAGGAATGATTGACCTTTCTTCCCTATCATAGATCGTGCGATAGAGCCATGATATAAGAATTTCCCTTTTTCTAACCGTGCGTTACGTTTTCAGCGATGCCTGTGAAAAGAAAAGCAACAGTGGCCCAGAAGAGCAAGATAGTGGCCGGAAGAAGAACTGAGTGGGAACCACCGGTAGACATAGAGGAAGGTGAGTCCCAGAATGAGGTTCCATCTCGGACCTCTCATACTCCACCCATTTTAGAGGAGCACAAAGGAGCCTCAGCTCCAGCTCCAACACCCCTAGTTCCTCCACCAAATGCCTCAGGCCAGGAGATGAGAGAGGCCATCCTTTTGCTGACCCAGTTAATAGCCACTCAGGCTCAGCGACAAGGTACGGGCCATGGTGATAAGGGTCAGAGCAAAAGGGCCAGGCTTTTAGGGTTTGACAATGAGTTCAGAGGTGGCCCAAGGCAGCAGTTCTCTAAACGCTCAACTCATTCAGCAGCTAGTGTA
Source organism: Lycium ferocissimum (assembly GCF_029784015.1). NCBI lineage: Eukaryota > Viridiplantae > Streptophyta > Magnoliopsida > Solanales > Solanaceae > Lycium > Lycium ferocissimum. The sequence continues at coordinate 29,224 of NW_026713197.1, forward strand.
CCTCCACGGTTTCCTGAACCCAGGTTTGATAGACCCACTTATTCTGGGCTAGCTCAGAGTTCCAGAGTTTCCAGTTCTCAGATTATGAGTGGTTCCAGTCAGACGAGACCACCTATACCATGACGTACTTAGTGTGGTAAGTTGCATTGGGGACCATGCCGATTGGGTTTAGATATTTGTTATGCCTGTGGTCGGCCAGGCCATATCAAGCGTGACTGTCCATCGATAGGTGGTAGAGGTATGGTCCAGCCCACAGGATCAACAGCTGGTTTTTCGTCATTTGTACGCCCTCCGGGGCAAGGCTCACCGACACCGACAGGCCGTGGTAGGGATAGAGGAGGAGCATCCAGTTCGAGTGGTCCTCAGCATCATATCTATGCACTAGCTGGGAGACAGGATCTTGAGTCTTCCCCTGATAGTGTCACAGGTATATTATCAGTATTCTCTTATGATGTATATGTATTGATTGATCCGGGTTCTACATTGTCATATGTTACTTCTTATGTTGCCGGTCAGTTTGGGGTGACGCCTGAGTCGATTGAAACCTTTCAAAGTATCTACACCGTTGGTGATCCAATGACATAGATGGGTGAATAGAAATTATGCGGTTGTAGTTTGCTACCGCCAGACCATGGTATCGATTGGATTGAGCTGAAAATGGTAGATTTTGATGTCACTATGGGTACGGATTGGTTGGCCTCCTATTATACTAATGTTGATTGTAGGACAAAAATGGTCGGTTTCTAGAACGGGAGATTGATTTTACTATTGATGTGTTACCGGATACTAAGCCCATATCTATTCCTCCTTATAGAATGGCTCCTGCAGAATTGAGGGAATTGAAGGAGCAATTAAAAGATTTGCTCGAGAAAGGCTTTGTTAGGCCTAGTTCATCGCCGTGGGGGAGCACCTGTGTTGTTCGTAAGAAAGAAAGATGGTTCCTTGCGGATGTGTATTGACTATAGACAGTTGAATAAGGTGACTATAAAGAATAAATATCCACTTCCAAGGATTGATGATTTATTTGATCAATTGCAGGTTGCCAAATGGTTCTCAAAGATAGATCTACGATCGGCGTACCATCAAGTGAGAGTCAGGGAGAAGGACATTCCAAAGACAGCTTTCAAAACTAGATATGGTCATTTCGAGTTTGGGTAATCTCGTTTGGATTGACTAATGCACCGGTGGTATTCATGAATTTCATGAATAATGTGTTTAGGCCTTTCCTAGATCTATTTGTGATTGTGTTTATCGATGATATCTTGGTATACCCTCGATCTGAGGCAGAACATGCGGATCATATACGCACCGTCCCAGAGTTCTTGATTCGGGAACTATATGCAAAGTTTTCAAAATGTGAGTTTTGGTGGAATTTCGTAACTTTTCTCGGGGCATATTATTTCAAATTACGGGTATTCGCCGGATACCTTAAGATTAAAGCTATGAAGACTAGGCCAAGGCCTATAACACCTACGGAGGCTCGTAGTTTTCTGGGGTTGGGCGGTTACTACAGAAGCTTTGTAGAAGGATTTTCTTCCATTTCTGCACTTGGATCGATGGGCCGACTCGAAACCGCCCAAATTTCGACTCGACGGATGCTTGTGAGCGTTAAAGTTTTCGAGCCGAAAGATAGATTGACTTCAGCCCCGGTACTAACACTTCTAGAAGGATTGGAGGGCTATGTTATTTATTGTGATGCTTCAGGCATGGGGTTAGGTTGTGTGTTGATGCAGTACGGTAAAGTTATTGCTTATGCTTCAAGGCAGTTGCCAAAGCACGAGAAAAACTACCCGACCCATGATCTAGATTTAGCTGCGGTTATTCATACATTGAAGATGTGGAGACATTATTTGTATGGCGTTAATGTTGATATTTATACAGACCACAAGAGTCTCCAACATATTTTCAAGCAGAAGGAGTTGAATCTACGGCAAAGACGGTGGTTGGAGCTATTGAAGGACTATGATGTGAATATCTTATATCATCCCGGAAAGGCGAATGTAGTAGCCGATGCTCTTAGTTGCAAATCCATGGGCAATTTATGTGATCTTCAGCCGGAAAAGAGGGAGTTAGCTCATGAGCTTCAATAGCTAGCCAGCCTAAGCTGATGGACTCAGACAATGAGGGAGTCACTGTGCAAAATTCAGTTGTTTCGTCTTTGGTAGTGGAGATGAAAAAGCGCCAATATGAGGACCCCATGTTAATTCATTACAAAGATACACTTCCTCAGAAGAAAAAGTCACCATTTGAGATTTCTGCAAATGGAGTTCTCAGGTATCGAAGCAGATTATGTGTTCCTGATGTTGCAGGGTTACGTTGACAGATTTTGGGAGAAGCCCATCATTCCCGTTATTCTATTCATCCAGGAGCGACAAAGATGTATCATGATCTTAAATCCATTTATTGGTGGGACGGAATGAAGAAAGATATAGCAGAGTTTGTAGCTCAATGTCCTAACTGTCAACAGGTAAAGATTGAGCATCAGAAGCCTGGGGGATTGTTGCAAGCTATGGAAATTCCAACTTAGAAATTGGAAGTGGCTAATATGGATTTCATTATAGGCTTGCCTCGTTCTCAGCGTAAGTATGATTCTATATGGGTAATTGTGGATAGACTTACAAGGTCGCCCTCATTTTCTAGCGGTCAGAACTACGTACTCGGCTGAAGATTATGCAAAGCTTTATGTCAAAGAGATAGTATGACTCTATGGTGTTCTAGTATCCATTATTTCTGACAGAGGAGCACAGTTTATAGCTAATTTCTGGAAGTTATTCCAAGAAGGTTTGGGGACTCAGGTGAGACTTAGCACAGCATTTGATCCACAGACTGATGGACAAGCTGAGCGCACCATTCGTACTCGAAGATATCACGGGCATGCCGTGTTAGACTTTGAGGCAATGGGACGATCATTTTGCTCACGAGTTGCATATAATAATAGTTATCACTCCCGGCATCCGTAGATGGCCCCGTATGAGGCTCTATATGGGCAAAAGTGTAGATCACCAATTGGATGGTTCGAAGTAGGGGAGGCAAAGTTAGTAGGGCCAGACTTCATCCAGCAAGTTGTGGAGAAAATCAAGCTCATCCAGGACCGATTGTTGACAGCCCAGAGTCGACAGAAGTCTTATGCGGACAATCGCCGACCAGACCTGGAATTCCAAGTTAGTGATTGGGTATTCTTGAAGGTGTCTCCTATGAAGGGTGTGAGATTGGTAAGAAGGTTTAGTCCCTCAAGATATTAGGCCTTACAAGATTGCGCGTAAGGTAGGCAAGTGCTTGGCGAGTTAGATCTACGCTCGACTTAGAGTCACCACCTGATTTTTCATGTGTCAATGCTTTGCAAGTGCATTGAAGATCCTTCCAGAATTGTACCTGTAAATGATGTCCAGGTCACTAAGCAAATATCTTATGAAGAAATTCCCATTGCGATCCTAGAGAGACAAGTTCGGAGACTATGAACTAAAGATGTAGCTTCAGTTAAAGTTCTATGGAGAAACAATAATAGAGAAGAAATGACTTGGGAAGCTGAAGAAGCTATGAAGTCGTGTATCCACATTTATTTCAACCCCCAGAGGAGGTCCAAACAGAGACACCATTGTTTTACGGTGCGTAATGCTTTCTTTTTATGATTTTTTTTTTGTCGTGTGTGGCCATTATGGTTGTTGTAGCCCTGTGAGGCATTGTATATTTTAGGTTGTTGTGACAGGATGGTAGTGTCATATTTACAAGGGAAACTCTGGCGAAATTTTTGTAGAATTCCTAAGAGTTTAACATTCGAGGACGAATGTTTCTAAGAGGAGAAGGATGTTACACCTCACATTTTTGTACGATTAGTTTCGCCGAGTACTAGTTGTCTTAGTCTTGGGAAGCAGGAAATTTTTTTTTCGAGGTCATGAGGATAGATATGTCCATCTTGGGTATATAAGAGAGTAAAACCATGTTTAGTAAGCTTCGGGAAGGTTTAAGACTTGTCGGATCATCGGAGTTAAGTATCAGCGAAAGTTCGACAAAGTGTCACATTATGTCGCAATATGTGGCTCTCAAAGCACAACATGTGGGCCGCAAAGAACACTTCGAGAGATGCAGTTGTGCAGCAAAGTGTGATAGAGAATTTTTGGTGATGTTGCAAGGTCTGTGACACAACATTCGGCTCTCAAAGCTCACTATGCGACGCCGCAACTTCGCAGCATGTTGTGTCGGTCTAGAATTTTCTGGACTACTATAAATAGACCCAATTCGGCCCTAAAACATTATTTCACCATTTTTGGGACTAGAAACTTCCAAAACTCTCTCTACAAGTCCTTATATGATCTAAGACCAAAATCAAGGGCAAACCTAGTGATTCTAACATAAAGAGTTCTATGATCATCATTAGATTGTTCTTCCTCTTGTGGTGTTGAATTTGGAGACTTCTTGGAGGTTAAGGAATTTCGAACTTAGAGTGATCCTTGTGATTCAAGGTAAGATTATCACTCCATCTTCATGTTTATAGTATTATTTGGCATTTACATAACTTATGGGAAGGAGAAATTGTGAAAGAAAGGTTTAAGTTGTGCTAGAACTTGTTCTTAGCTATGCTTGAGTTATGAATTGTTCTAGTTCTAGATTTGGTATGGTTGTGATGTTGTTGGGCTGGTTTGTGCAAATAAAGTTGTAATATGAAGTTGTTGGATTGATTGTTAAGTGAGTTGTGAAGATAAAAAGGGAACTAGTGAAGGATTGATGGCACCGGAATATGTATAGGATTGAGGAAAACAATCTACATGAATCTAATGCACATAAGGTGTTCAACAAAATGTCTAAATGAGTTCCCTTATAAGTTATGAACCCATCATTGATACGGATACTTCGTTTACTATAGATAATCATTCATAGAGCGTACGAGGACTCGTAGGATCCGTATACTAAGGAGACAAGGTATGTAAGGCTAACCCTTTCATTCTAAAGGCATGATACCTTTACTGTGAATCCACACATGGTATCCATAATGTCCTACTCTTAGAAATGCTAGAAGCTCATAATTCTCAAAGTTCCTATGATATTTTTGATAAATGCCCTCCATGATGATGATGATAAAAACGATGATGATAATGATCCTATTTCTAAATATATCAAAGCTTATAGTTCTTGATGTTCCCGTAATATTATTAAGCTTGTTTGATGTGATTCTTCGAGTTAACAAAGAACCAATCGACCAAGATCTTGTTCTTGAAGCGATTGATGGGCAGAATCAAGAAACAGATGTATCTCAAGTTGTAGGCGTCGGATTAAAGTGATTCAAAAACTATGTGAAAGATAACGATTTCAACTATAAAAATAGCTCTTGAATCGTTTAAAACAAGTAAATATTGAGGGTACAATGATGGAAAGAAAATTAGGGTTATGGGTATAAAATAGAACGAAATTGTTTTCAAGAAATGTGTTCTTGAATGATCAAGAACCAACAAAGTTACTAAGTCACCACTTGAAATCAACTTACGTGATAAAGAAACACCATACGCTATTGAAAACAAGATAAAGACTATCACCACCTTGCTTGGAACAAAAAACAAGGATAAAGAACAACAAATAGAGAAAATAACTCTATTGCAAACTAGGGTTTAAGCTCAAAAACGTGAATAGTGTTTAACAAAGAATAAGAACCCTTTATATAGGCCTAGGGTCCTTCTTTGATGACTACAAATCCCTATTCTACTCTAGAAAGGAAATAGCTAAAGACAAGGAAAGTAAAATCCCTATTCTCTAAGGAAAAGAATAAAGAAAACCAAAATCCTACTAGAACTAGGATAAAGATCCTACTAATGATAGGAAATTTAATCCTACTCATAATATAAAGCAAGAAATAAGAAACCTATTTAGAAAAATGATTCAAGAAACAAGAACGGAAATAATCTTCAAACTTGAGCTTCTTGGACTTTTCTTTTTCTTGAATTTCGCCCGTGTTTCTTGATTTTCATGAGTTTCTTGATATTCTTCATCTTTCATCATTCTCCCCTTGTTGAAAAAGACTCGTCCTCGAGTCTAAAGGCTCCATAAATGGTGAAAGATTAGCAAACAAAAAAAAATTTGGAACAACCCATACCACCAGGTTTTAAGTTGCATTTTTCTAGTTTGTCATGTAGCTTCATCATGCGTTGAAAGGAATCTTTACATATGGCCGAACTAAATCCCACTTCCTTAGTAGTAGTAACTTTATACCATGATTTCTCAAACGTAGCATCTTAAACTGATCTTCAAAGTTTAAACCATGATCTGTTATTTCCTTTTAATCTTCATGAATCTTGAACACTCCCGTGTCGATGTGGTATTTGTACGCAAAATACGAAGTTAGTGCCACAAAAACCTTTAAATAAATAAAATTCATGTACCTTTGGATCAAAAAGGTTAGAGAATAAATCATGTTTTCAAGAGCTCCTCGATGGTTTCTTTGCTCTCATATTTGACATGATTATAGCCATTAACCTCAATGAAATGAGAGATATTAAATCTACACTTTCTTGCAAAGATTCAACCTTTTTCAACAACTCCTTCTCTTTCTCTTTTCAAATCTTCATACACTATTGGTCCTATGCAATACACCGCATTGTTTGGTGTGGAGTAAGAAACAAAATCTGGATTCTTTTCGAAATCACTTAAAGATGGAAAGTCAATCTCACAAATAGTTGGATGCTCCAATGGATCCTCATCAAACTTTGGAGGTAAATCCTCAACTTGTGGATCTAATTCATTCTTCTCCTCCGTTTGCTGTTCCACATTGATGGGACCAATGATTTGTAATTTGGTCACAAAAGAATCATCAACATACTTGGAGTTTTTAGCAATAGCTTCTGGATTCAAGGGAACCAAATTGATTTTTCGCCCATCCTTTGTAAAAGAATAGGTATTACGGTATACATCATATTTAGCACCCTATCATACACCCACGGTCTTCCAAGTAATAAGTGGCAAGCATCCGTCTTTGTTACATCACACCAAACAAGATCTTTATATACTTTGCCAATAGAAAAAGAAACTAAGCATTGACGAGTTACCTCTAAGCCATCACAATTCTCAAATTCTATGCTGTAAGGATATGGATGATGCTTAGTTGACAAGCCAAGTTTAGAAACCATCTCTTCAGAAACAACATTAATATGACTCTCATTATCGATGATCACCGAACATACCTTACCATGTGAGGTACATCTAGTGCGTAAAAGAGATTCTTTTTTCTTTTTCATCTTCGAACCCAACGTTCTCTTCTTTCTTGAATATAATCCATGAAATTACTCAACTGCGCTCTGATACCAAATTGATGTGATTCGTGGTGTGAAATAGGCTCTGACACCAAATTGATGTGATTCTTCGAATTAACAAAGAACCAATCGACCAGGATCTTGTTCTTGAAGCCGATTGATGGGGTAATCAAGAAACATGTATCTCAAGTTGTAGGCGTCGGATTAAAGTGATTCAAAAACTATGTGAAAGATAACGATTTCAACTATAAAAATAGCTCTTGAATCGTTTAAAACAAGTAAATATTGAGGGTACAATGATGGAAAGAAAATTAGGGTTCTGGGTATAAAAGAGAACGATATTGTTTTCAAGAAACGTGTTCTTGAATGATCAAGAACCAACAAAGTTCCTAAGTAACCACTTGAAATCAACTTACGTGATAAATAAACACCACACGCTATTGAAAACAAGATAAAGACTATCACCACCTTGCTTGGAATAAAAAACAAGGATAAAGAACACCAAATAGAGAAAATAACTCATCGCAAACTAAAGGTTTAAGCTCAAAAACGTGAATAGTGTTTAACAAAGAATAAGAATCCTTTATATAGGCCTAGTGGTCTCTTTGATTACTACAAATCCCTATTCTACTCTAGAAAGGAAATAGCTAAAAACAAGGAAAGTAAAATCCCTATTCTATAAGGAAAAGAATAAAGAAAACCAAAATCCTACTAGAACTAGGATAAAGATACTACTAATGATAGGAAATTTAATCCTACTATAATATAAATCAAGAAATAAGAAACCTGTTTAGAAAAGGATTCAAGAAACAAGAATGGGAAATAATCTTCAAACTTGAGCTTCTTGGACTTTTCTTTTTCTTGAATTTCAGTCTGAGTTTCTTGATATTCTTCATCTTTCATCATTGTTCCATGATTATTAATTTTACTGATTGTTGTTGATCTCATCGTATAATAATTGTTCTTTCAAGGTGAGATATAGCGATGATGATAATTCCATAATGAAAATCGGAGGTTTACCGACCTTACGTCACTCCAATAGAGTAGTAATGTTTCATTGGGCTCTCATGCATGCTTTATATATAAGTATGTATTTTCTCACACTGCGCCGTGCTATAGCTGGCCGGCAGACACATAGATGTACACACCACTGCAGTGGGCAGCTTATGATATCGCCCCGGATATGGGATGCCCGGACGCCGGATAGATAGAACGGGCTGCACGTTCCGCAGCAATATATATAATGATGATATGATATATGGATCGGGCTACACGTTCCGCAGCAGTATATATAATGATGATATGACATATGGATCGGGCTGCACGTTCAGCAGCAATATATATAATGATGATGACATGATGATAACACCACGCCTATATGGCCGGGCAGTATACTATATATATATATATATATGTATGTATAAGATGTTGTTTGAAAGAAAAGTTAAGCATGCATAATATCCGCCTTAAGAGGCAATCAAATGTATAGGTTATCTCTCTTATCTCGTGTTACTTTCCATATCCTTGTTATATTGCTATTCCTTCCTTACATACTCAGTACATTATTCGTACTGACATCCTTTTATTTTTGGATGCTGCGTTCATGCCCGCAGGTAGGGAGGGAGACGGATCAGATCCTTAGGTACATCATCAGCGGAGTCTCAGAAGCGCTCCACTTACTTCGGAGTTGCAGTCTATTAGTATTACCCTTTTCTGTACACACATGGGCACGGCGGGGTCCTGTCCCGTCCTTATGATTTCTTGTACTCTATATAAAGGCTCGTAGATAGATGTGTATAGTTAGACGTTCTATAACCTTCTCGGTTTGTATATATGTACATGGGCTTAGTTACTGATGGTCAAATAGACGAGCTATTATTTTGTGGATCTACGCCCTTTTAGATTATGATATTCATAAGTTATCTTTCATGGTCCACCTAGAATCTTGATGAGAAGTATGCTAAGAGGTGCTCGGTAGGTTAGATCCGGGTACCCGTCATGGCTTGCTGGTGGGGGGTCGGAGGAGTCCCATAGTGTGAGGCCCCGTCTCGGCCTGCTCGAGCCCTTCCATCCCACCACCGGACCCGGCACGCGTCAAGCACAGCTTGGTACCTCCGATTCCTCCGTACGATGCATCGGGCCGGGAGATGGGAGATGTTTGACTCAGTTAGTGGCCGCTCAGGCCCACCGTCAGGTACGGGTACTGGTTATGTTGACAGGGCTGTTAGTGTTAGGGTTCGAGACTTCATTAGTTTAGATCCTCCAGTATTCTTTGGATCAAAACAAGATGAGGACCCTAAGAATTTTATAGATCGAATGCTGAGGACATTGAGGGTAATGTATGCTTCTAACACTGAGTCAGTAGAGTTAGCTTCCTACCGTTTGCGAGATGTTTCTGTCCAGTGGTATGAGACATGGAAGTTTTCTAGAGAGGCTAATGCCCCGGCGGTATGGCGGGAGTTCGCGAGCTTTCCTTCGACATTATTTGCCGGTCCGAGGCCCGGGCTCGAGTTGATAGGTTTGAATTTACGCCGGGGGGGTGGAAGTAACGGCGGCGAGGGCGGTGAGAGTGTGATAAGGGCCAGAGTAAGAGGGCTAGATCTTCTGGTTTCTTTGGTGAGTTTAGGGGTGGTCAGAGACAACAGTTCCGTAGGCGTTCAGCCTATTCAGTAGCTAGTGCACCTTCACAGTTCCCAGGACCTAGGTTTGATAGTCCCACTTATTTTGAGTCAGGCCAGAGTTCCAGGGATTTCGGTTCCCAGTCTAGGGGTGGTTCTGGCCAGATGAAGCCATCTCTACCATGATGTGCTCAGTGTGGTAAGTTGCACGGCTAACAGTGTCGTTTGGGTTCGAATGTGTGTTATACCAGTGGTCAGTCAAGCCACATTATGCGAGATTGTCCGTCGAGAGGTGGTGGAGATGTAGGATCTGCAGTAGGTTCTTCGTCATCAGTACACCCTCTGGGGCTGGGTTCTCAGACATCAACTGGCCGTGGTAGAGGCAGAGGTGGAGCGTCTAGCTCGAGCGGTCCTCAGAACTATAACACCTCGTATCTTTAAACTAAGCTACGTTCATGATTCAGGACATAGGAAACCAAGACGGGGAGTGTTAGCATTAAAATTCATTTTAGTTCAGCGATCCCAGTTTTACGGACCGTAAATTATTTACGGCCCGTAAAATGGATCGTAGATTGACCGTAAAACCCAGGTCACTGTAATTGATTTACGGTAGGGTTTTACGGTCCGTATAATTTTTACGGATAGTACTTTTGTACCGTAAATATGGAGGAGAATTACCAAGTTTCTGTAACAGATTTATGGTCACCTTTTACAGACCGTAAATAGTTTACGAATCGTAAAAGAGTACCGTAAATTAGCCAGATGGCTGGACACTATATAAACGCGTTTTTCAGTTCTTTTTTCATATTTTCATTCTCTCCAAGCCCTAGAATGAAATTCTTCTCCTCCTTTCCTCTCCTCATCCTACTACGTCAAGATAAGCCTATTCCAAGTATTTCAAGTGAATTGTAACATACATACATGAATTCTAAATAGAGAATCATTGCTCTAACCTAGGGTTTTCAAGAAAACTCATCACAAAGATTCAAGATTAAAGCTTTTGGATTTCTCCTTTAAGTTCAGACCTTTTATACAAGTTTTGGAGCGATTAAGGTATGTAGGGTTTCTATCTACGTGACAAAATATCATTATTCTTCCCCATGCCACGTTCGTCCATGATTATACAAAAGTTTACCAAAACTAGGGTTCTAGACATGCTTAAGATAACCCTAAGCTCATGTACCATGATATACCATGTTTGTATTGATAATTTGTTATTGTATTCTTGATATTCCATTTTGGTTATTGAGAATTTGTCCGTAATCTATGAAAACCCATACTTTGCATTCCATGGGTTCTTACATGCAACATATGAACTATTATGATTATTTTCATGAAAATCCTACATGTCTCCATGTTGTCATGCAAGTTATATTATGTATATATGTTCATGTTAAACTATAATTATAAACCATGTTACAAGTCATGTTCATGAAATTCATAGGCTTCTAAGCGAACTATATCCATGTTCATGTTTTGGGAGTAGTACAGATTATCGAGAAGGCTCAGACAGCCTAAAACTACGTTTGTCAGCGTAGGATAAGAATCGCTCCGCCCAGTTAGGACGATACCTTTATGTTTACCCATTGCAGGTTATTGGATCCATTCATGTTCATGTCTTGTACCCCGGCAAGGAATAGGTTAGCTTAGCTGGTCGGGCAGAGATCAGATTCCACGTACTCACATGGTGGTTACATGTCGGTTATACTAAGGCTCACCCACTTAAAATGCTTTACTCGTGTTATATATATACACATGTCAAATATACTCATGTTCATGCTCAGCATTCAGTTTCAGTTTCAGTTCTATTATTTCATGTGCCATGCTTTATTTCATTCAGTTGCTTTACATACCAGTACAATTCAAGTGTACTGATATCCTCTTTATTTGCCCGGGTGCCTGCATTTTACGATGTAGATTTACAAGATGACGGATCAGCATGTTAGGACTTGCTCGTATCAGCTTTTGGTGAGCCCCATTCTATTCGGGGTGTTATCTTTATTTATGTTTATTTCATTCATGCAGTAAAGGTATGTCGAGGGCCTTATCCGGTAAACAGTTTAACAGTCAGACTCATGCCAGAGGTTTCATAGACTAGTCAGTTATGTTATGTCAGATGCTCAGAGTCGTATAGCCATTTTTGGCTCAGTATTGATCATGTTTATTCAGACTATATCCGCATCATATTTTTAACCAGTATCTTCATTACTATTATGAGATTTCATGCTTACTCAGATCATCCGTGTTTTGTACTATATTCCACATCAGCTTATTCCCATGTTGATTCAGCAAGCCATGTGGTTCGCTCAATCACATGCAGCAAAGTACCGAGTGCCTTTTTACTCCCAGGCCATGGTTCGGGGCGTGAAAAAGCTTGGTATCAGAGCCTAGGTTCAAGTGTCTTAGGAAGTCTATGAAACTGTGTCCAGTGGTGTCACTTTTATGTGTGTGTGGCGCCCACACATATAAACAGTTGACCACCAAGACATCTAGGATAGTCTCACTTCTTTCATATTCTAGATCGTGTACTTAGAGCTATGCTTTCAGGAATTCTTCTAACTCGTGCGTATTCCATATTTCAGACAATGCCTGTAAAAAGAAAGTACACCAAGAGGACTACAGCTACCAGCCAGAGGGCTATTGCTAACGTTACTCCGGTAAGGTAGAGCCTCGGACTCGAGGTTGCATCGAATCGCACCCCCGGCACAGAGGCTGCGCGAGGTCCGTCCCACCGTTACTCTGCAGCCCAATGCTTCGAACATGGATGTTAGGGGAGATATTCAGCTGCTCACCCAAATTATTACTAATCAAGCTCAACGTCAGGAAACGGCTCCTAGCACAGGTGCTACTGGAGGGCAGAACAATTCTAGGACCAAGGAATTTTTAAACATGAAGCCTCCAGTGTTCACAGGGTCTCTTCAGGGAGAAGATCCCCAGAATTTCATCGATGGGCTTCAAAAAGTCTTTCGTGTTATGCATGCTACTGAGACAGAGGCAGCAGAGTTGGGAGCTTATCAGTTACAAGATGTTTCTCATATTTGGTATTAGACGTGGGAGTAGTTCCGTAGGGAAGAGGCATCTCCAGCAACTTGGGATGAGTTTGTCGATGCTTTCATTAACCACTTCCAGCCTATTGAGGTCAGAGAGGTGAAGGCCTATAAATTTGAGAGACTCAGACAGAATGGTATGAGTGTGAATGAGTATTATCTCAAGTTTGTCTCCTTGTCTAAGTTTGCTCAGTATATGTTTCCTGACATGAGGGCCATAGATAGGAGATTTGTGTTGGGCCTTATACCCGACTTGTATGGTGAGGCAAATATTGCTGCGCAGAATGGGACGATGACTATCACCAGAATGGTTGCTTTGGTTCAGGGACTTGAGGACCAAATAAAGGAAGAAGAAGCTCTTTCGAAGGAGAAGGACAGTGAATTCAATAAAAGAGTTAAGTCTGCTGGTAACTTCAGTCATGGGGAAGGTGGAGGCCAAAAATTCTTCAAGAATAGATTATCAGGACTCACTCAATCTGCAGCCAGTGTCCCAGCGCCAAAGTTCAGAAATGATCAGAAGAGACAGAATTTTCAGGCCAACTTACTCCTATTCTCAGGCTAGTGTGGGTCAGCAGACTTTTGATAATTCAATTTGCAGCAAGTGTGGTAAGAGGCACCTAGGGGAGTGTCGTATGGGTATGGATATATGTTATGGGTGTGTCCAGTGGGGCCATTTTCAGAGAGACTATCCATCAGCGAGACAAGGTACCGGAGTTAATGTGGCTCGGTCCATAAATTCAGCATCTCCTTGAAACTCTCAAGCCCAGTCAGGGCATGGTACATGTAAGTCTGGCAATGCAGGCGGAGCTCGAAACTGCTTGTATGCTTTAGCAGGTCGTCAGGCTACAGAGGCACGTGCAGATGTTAGCACAGGTACACTAACAGTCTTCATTTTCGAAGTTTATGCCCTTATTGACCCAGGCTCCACCTTATCTTATGTAACCCCATTTATTGCTAAGAAATTTAGGATAGAACCAGAAAAGTTGCATGAACCCTTCGAAGTGTCCACACCAGTTGGAGAGTCAGTTATAGCTAGACGTATCTATAGGGTTGCCTTTTCTGTTACCGCGTAACCATAGCCGACTTAGGCGAATTAGAGATGGTAGACTTTGATGTAATCATGGGTATGGATTGGTTAGCATGTATTATGCCAATACCGTAGAACCAAAATAGTAAGATTTGAATTTCCTAATGAACCAGTCATAGAATGGAAAGGTAATTCGGTAGTACCCAAGGGTAGATTAATTTCCTACTTTAAAGCCAGAAAGATGATTTCCAAGGGGTATATCTACCACTTAGTTCGAGTAAGGGATACGATACCTGCATTCTTAACTCTCCGTGACCCGGCTCATTAATGACTTTCCAAAAGTCTTTCCAGAAGATCATCCCGGAGTTTCTCCCGACAGGGAGATAGACTTTGGAATTGATCTGACAGGGAGATAGACTTTGGAATTGATCTACTTCCCAGCACTGAGCCGATATCTATTCCGCCATACAGAATGGCTTCAGCAGAGTTAAAAGAGTTAAAAAAGCTAAAAGCCCAGTTGAAAGATCTCCTTGACAAGGGATTTATTAGGCCTAGTGTCTCACCTTAGGGTGCGCCAGTCTTATTTGTCCGAAAGAAAGATGGTTCCTTACTCATATGCATTGATTACTGTCAATTGAAAAAGGTCACCATTAAGAATAGATACCCTCTTCCCAGAATAAATGATTTGTTTGATCAACTTCAGGGTGCCCAATGTTATTCCAACATTGACCTCAGATCAGGATACCATCAGTTAAAGGTTAAGGAAGTTGATATTCCGAAAACCGCTTTCAAAACCCATTATGATCAATTCGAATTTCTTGTCATGTCTTTTGGGTTGACAAATGCACCAGCCTCTTTCATGGACCTCATGAACAGATTCTTCAAGCCTTACCTCGATCTTTTCATCATTGTGTTTATTGATGGTATTTTGGTGTATTCCCGTAGTGAGACTGAACATGCCGAGCATCTCAGAATAGTGTTGCAGACACTTAGGACCATGAGCTCTATGCGAAATTTTTGAAGTGTGAATTTTGGCTTAAGTCAGTGGCGTTTCTAGGCCATGTAATTTCAGGTGAAAGTGTGAAGGTTGACTCTCAGAAAATAAATGTCGTAAAGAACTGGCCCAGACCCACCTCGATTTCTAATATACGAAGTTTCTTGAGTCTGACAGGCTATTATAGATGTTTTGTGGAGAGTTTTTCCTCTATTTTCGCTCCGTTGACTAAGTTGACTCAGAAAAAAGGTTAAGTTTCAGTGGTCAGATGCATGTGAGCAAAGTTTTGATGAGCTGAAGAAGAGGTTGACATCTGCTCCAGTTTTGACACTACCAGAGGAAACCGAAGGGTTCGTAGTTTATTGTGATGCTTCGGGAATTGGTCTCGGATGTGTCTTAATGCATCATGGTAAGGTTGTAGCTTATGCCTCTCGTCAGCTTAAGACTCATGAAAAGACTTATCCGAATCATGATCTAAAATTGGCAGCCGTGATTTTTGCACTTAAGATATGGCATCATTATTTGTATGGAGTGCATGTTGATATTTCCACCGATCACAAAAGCCTACAGTATATTTTCAAGCAAAGAGAATATAATCTTAGACAGAGAAGATGGCTCAAATTGCTTAAGGATTATGATGTAGATATTCTCTATCATCTAGGGAAGACGACTGTTGTAGCCGATGCTCTTAGTTGGCGTTCCATGGGAAGTTTAGCTCACGTTGAGGCAGAGAAATGAACTATGACCAAGGAAGTTCACCGCTTAGCTAATCTAGGAGTTCGACTCTTGGACTCCGAAGATGGTGGAGTTTTTGTTCAAAACAGAGCTCATTCCTCCTTAGTAGTTGAAGTAAAGGAGAAATAGTTTAGTGATCCCTACTTGTTACAGCTAAAAGAGGGGATTCACAAGCATAAGACAACGGCTTTTGAACAAGGGGGAGATGATGGTACCTTGAGGTACATGGGCAGATTATGTGTCCCAGATGTTGATGAGCTTAGAGAGCCGATTATGTCAGAAGCTCACAATTCCAGTTATTCCATTCATCCAGGTTCCACGAAGATGTATCATGACCTTAAAGAAATCTATTGGTGGAATGATATGAAAAAAAATGTAGCAGATTTTGTGGTAAGTGTCCGAACTGCCAGCAAGTAAAAGCCGAACACCAGAGGCCCGTCGTTGGTTATGGACTGATTTTCATCATGTTGTTGTGGTGTTATTGGAATGATTTCCTTGTAATTGAGTTGTAGTTGACGTTTTAGTCATGTTGTTATGGTTCTGCTAGATGGATACATAAAGAAAAAGTGTATAAAGTGTCGTATACAAAGCGTGTATTGGATTGTTTGATGTCTACCTTGGTATACTTGTGAAGTGAGTATAAGGGACTTATATGAGCTTGTTGTTGTTATGTTGGTTGCTGAAGATGTTATGGATGTTGAAGAATAAGGGAAAATGCTGCCCGTTTCACCTTAGAATCGAGTTATCATTTGATATACGTGATATACTAGCGCCATCTAAGTTGTATATATATTCCTTTGTTATAGGATTGACGCTCTAGTTATGATAAGCTCGTTGTTGGATTGCTTGGACGACTTGAGGTATGTTAAGGATAACTTCCTTCTTTTGGCATGACCCTTATGAACTGAACGTAAGCATAACGCTGCTCCATAATGACTCTATTCATAGTAGCTAGGGATGTTCCATGTTGATTCATGTTCTAGAATGTTGTTTTCAGTAAGTCAGTATGATTCATAGAGTCACTTATTGATGAAAATTCTATCTCATAACAATATTCGGAGGTGTAATGACTTTCCGTCACTCCGACAGACTCAGGATGCACTCTTATCACATTCTTGCATTGTATTTCATATATATATATATATATATATATATATATATATATATATATATATATATATATATATACACGGACCTATGACCACTCAGGCATTATATACGCGTATATTATGTATTATATATGGGGTATGGGGAACGTGACGGCATTATATATGCACTACCACCTGATCAACTAGTCACATGATGATGATGATGATGCCCACAGAGGCTTGACAGGCATTATATACACACACACACACACACACAATATATATATATATATATATATATATATATATATATATGTATATGTATGACCCCTATGCATACGTGCACTGTATTTATGCATATCATTGGCCCTCAGAGGCAGTTCAAATATACAGGTTGCATATCTTTTATCCTATGTATTGTTATGTCTCTTTCATGTTACGTTCATGCCTTACATATTCAGTACTTTGTCCGTACTGACGTCCCTTTCAGGGGACGCTGCGTTTCATGCCCGCAGGTTCAGGTAGACAGGTTGACGATCTATCCCGGTAGGTTGTTGTTCAGCTGATAGTGGAGCACTCCTCTTGTTTCGGAGTTGCTGTTGTGTTTTTGGTACGTTATACTTTTGTGTACATACAGGTATGGTGGGGCCCTGTCCCGACCTTATTATGTCATATACTCCAGTAGAGGCTTGTAGACAGTCATGGTATAGTTAGACGTTGTATGGCCCCTTCGGCCTATATTTTTGTTGTATAGTACTTCATGATGGCCTTGTCGGCTTGCACAGTTTTTGTCCAGCATACTCATATAGTATGTCTTTTTGGGCTCATCCCTTTTTCAGCATATTTCTCATATGATCTAGAAGATTTCCATCTCATGACCCTCGAGGTTCACTCATGTTTATGATTATGATATGAAAGTATGTTTCATGATGCTCGGCAATTAGGGCCCGGGTGCCCGTCATAGCCCTCCAGTTTGGGTCGTGACAGAAGGAAATGGACTAGCAGATTATTTGGCTAACTTTGTTTTTTGATTTTGCAGGTATTCAGCAGTTTAGTAGTTTTCAGGAGTTACCATCCATGGCTAGGAAGATTTTTAACACAGATAAAGCTCAGATCCCAAATCTGAGAATCAGATATGCTCATGATACAATATATCAATAAAACTCAGGAAACATAGCGCGAATATTGCAGCTGATTGCTTCCGAGTACCAGCTGTTGCTTTAAAGTGCCATTGATATAGTGTTTTAGTTCTGAGTTTTAGTGAAAACATTCTGGAGATTCAGTATGGGTGGTATTAGTGCGTATATATGCTTATCCCCATGCAGAAAACTCTCAACTGTTCTAACGTAAAATCACAGAACCAGTTTCTTAAACCATGGCACAATGTCTACATGCTGATTTGTTTAGCTGGTGTTGGATATTGAACTGAGACTTGACAACTATCCGGGAAGCCTGAATGATATTCAACTTTGTTACATACCACCTAGTGAGAGCTTGGAGGTGTCATAGATGGAAGAAATTCAAGGCACCATGATTAGTAGCTCAATTATCATGTTTAGTTTACTGCTATTAGCTATTTTATTGCTTTATTTTCTTTGCACTTCATTTTTGCTCTCCAGTTTTTGGAGTAGCTTTTTTGTACAGACTATTTTGTTTTTAATAAATTCCCATCACTCTGTGGTGGTTTAATTAAAAAAAAACATTACATATGATCCATCGATATGTTCGAAGACTAACTTGGAGTCGCTACGAACTAATAGCTTCTGGATCCCAAGGCATGAGCCAAGTTTTAACCTGAAATAAGATCCTCATATTCTGCATCATCGTTAGTAGCTTTAAATAGGGTGGATCGTGCTCATCTGAAGACTATCCCTAGCCGGATCCTCTAATGTTGGTTTACCAGTCCACATAGAGGTTTCAGGTTCCTATTGTGTTTTTTTATTATGCTAAGTAGTACAGTCAAACCTCTCTATAATTTCCATTCACTATGACAACATTTCACTAAAACGGCTTGATTTTCTTCGGAACTAATTTTTCATACCTATAACAGTAGTGACATTCATTATAGCGGTATACTCTTTGTAAAATTACCTCTCTATAACAGCCATACTCAAATATTGTGTAGTACTTCCTATGTCACAATTTATGTGACACACTTTCCTTTATTGACTGTCCCAAAAAGAATGTCACATTTCTATAATTAGAAATAACTTAACTTTAAAATTCCTTTTTACCCTTAATGAAATGATTTATGGCCACTCAAATGTTCAAGGTTTATTTTAGACCCCACTTCCCAGTCTAGATTCACTAAGTGTATTCACACCTTTCCTAATCTAGGAACCAGATGCACTTTCTCATCGGCATTCTCTAAATGAATATGGTAATCATTGTAGCGTGTCATATTTTTTCCGATTCGCATTTGCACTTGCCTCATTTTAGAAGGAAAGTGTCCCAGGAAAGTACCGTTGTCAATCGTACCGCGAAAAAGGAAAAAATATACTTCTACGTAATGGTGCTCTAAATGGACTTATTTTTTAGAGTCGCCACCTAATTTTTAGGAAATTAGGAAAAACCGAGTCGAAAAGGGTTCATTTAAAACAATTGTTTTATGATTATTTTAAAAGAAACCTAATCTACACGAGTCTAGGTAAGGGTTACAGTGATGCCCCGGAGAAGGTGTTAGGCACCCCGGTATTAAGGATCCGCTCAATTGAGGTTTACCTACGGGTTCTAATAATATGTTCATATAAATATAAATTGATTTGTGATAAAAATAGTTTCTGCTTAATATTTCCGCAAATAAATATTAGTCATTTATGCAAAAATAGAGCATTTAAAGAATAAAAAGTGGTAAAATTTTACCCAAAATTGAGCGTTTGGGGTGTCGGACTAGAATACTTAGGCTAAAACCCGAAGGCTCTTAGCCTAAGTAGGACCCTACGTAAGACCACCCAAAATAGTTTTGAAAATATATATGTATATATATTTTTAGTACAGAAAATAGTTTTTAACAAAATAATTTTTTGGCATACTATTATAATTCATATATTGATAGTATACTATATAATCCCTTTTTTTTTTTTTTTTTTTAATGTTTTGGTCAAGTTTTAGCCAAACTTTATTTTTTAATCTAAGTCTAAATAGTCACAATTAGTCCCACAAGTTTAGTCCAAATCGATCCACACGTTCAAGTCCATATGTTTCGTAATGTCCAAATCGGTCCCATAATTTATGAAATCGTTCATTTCGGTCAAATCATATTAAGTCAATCGTTTGAAGTCATAAATCTTATTAAAGTTTGCAAAATTGGTTTTACATAGTTTTAGAAATCGGGTTTAGGCAACTTTAAATGTGGGGTAACCTTAAGGGTTCCAATTTATAGGCAACTACACAAGTATAGAATTTAAATGCATAAATAAATAAAGAGATAGGGATATTGGGCCGACCAAGCCCAATTAGAGATAAATAGTCAACAAGATATCCTTAGGGCCCAAAATTACGTATGCTCCATGCTATGCTCCAAGAAAGATTGACTCGATCTAGATACGTCGGTGGGCCTCGTTGGGGCCCACCAATGGGTTTGGGTGGACAAGGCAAAATGGGTATGCACAATATTAGTATACTAATCAACATAGCTAAGGACTAAAATAATTACAAAGCCCAAAAAATAATTACATTGACTTGGGCCAAGCCCCACATTAATAACCAAAGCGGTAAATAATATCGTAAAAGAGAAGCCCAAAGCAGAGCCCAAAACTGAGTGCAGAAACACATAAGGAGGTCTAACGGACCAAAGAGATGCAGCCTAGAATCAGAGGCCCAAATTATAACTTTCTCAGATTTCCAATTAAGTGTAAGACCCAAGTTATATGCAAGATATGCCTCAAATATACAAACTTAGGAGAGCAAACCAGTTTTGCATACCCTCCATATACTTGATATACACTTCATTTTTCTAACCAAATTTTATTCCCAAAGCTATAACTACACCAAAGCTTCCAAGCACTTCAATTTTGATCCTAGACTTTTAGTTGGTTTTAAAGACAAACAAATTTAAGAATAACATTAATTTGCTAAGTGTTGGTCCGGTCAATCTCATAAGGACTCCAAAGAATCCTCTAACTCAAACTAAAAGCTCAAAAACCATCCTTAAGAAACAAGTTGCTAAAGACTTGACTCAAATAATTTAGAGAAAGAAGAAAAACAATAGCTAAGTGCTACAGATATCCCAACAGGTCTAAACTATGTGACTTAAACTATATGGTCACATGAATGTCAAAAAAGGCATAGGAGCAAGTAGCCGCAATGAATAACTAGGAAGTGCAGAGCAATCAGATTAGTCAGTATCAAGGTGAGGTACACACAACATTAAGTCCTACTAGCTTTCAACAATCAAGGGACAACACCGAGGCAAGATACATGATTGGCCTAGCTAAAGAGTTCCTTTTTGACCAGAGGAGCCAAATCGGTTTCTAGAAGTCATTCTTTTGTCCGATTTTTTCACTTAAGCAGGTTACAGAATCAAACAACAAGGTACTGAGTTATTTTAGGCTAGTTTTAGCTTTAAGCAAGTTCAAATACTCAAAGGCCAAGTATGCAGGTTCATCAAGTATAGTTAAGTCTAATCATGGCAAAAGGGAAAAGTTCAGACAAAGGCACTTAATAGTTCAGGAGTTCCAAAATATGAGAAAGGAACATGATACTACCTTAGGTCTTTCAACAATATATCGATCATGGTTCGGTTTCAAAACAAGCGAGATGGGGATCAAGAATACATAATAGGTAGTCTCAGCTTGCACAAGCAAATGTCAGGAGAGAGGTGTATCACAAACAAATAGGGGACAAGTATGCATATGAGGCAATCCTAGACAACACAAGCCAATGACAGGAGGGAGATGTATCACAAAACAAGTGTCACACTCAAACCTTTGAAACAGCTTCAGCATTAGTTTAAAATCCCCACACTTAGACCATTATATGATCATACCAGGCAAAGAGAACCAAGCAGACTATAAGCAATATATGTATCAAATACAAGTTGCTAATGACAGACCAACATGAACATGACAAGCAGGCAGCCAATATGGGACAGAGCACTGATCCACAAGTCACAAACAAGTCAACAATCAACAAGCTAGCCACCCCCAGACCCTGTTATTCCAGTTTCAAGTTAAGGACCTAATTTTCTTGCATATCCTATTCTTTATTCCTTTTAACAAATTCCCAGAAAAAGAAAAGAAGATCAGCAATCACACAGTGTTCAGCCATCTAGACTCTTTAAGATAAACTAACAAGACAAGTTACAAGTCTTTTAGACCCTTACTTTAAACAAGTATCTAACTTAACAATCTCATAATACAACTGTGCTAGTTCAAGGGAGTCAACCTTAGATTTCAAATAGCTAACAGGATTCAAAAGGGCAAATCACAGTATAAGTCAAACAAATAGTGGCCATAAAATAATAAATTCCTCTTCCAAATCTTTTAAGGTCACAGAGTCAAGAACAAGGAAATTAAGGTCCATTTTAGAAATTCTCAGAACTAGCAAAGTTCTCATATCGACGACCAAAGTTCAAACAAAACGGCTTTTAGAAAAGAGAAATCTTGACATACCGATAAAAAAAACCATTTTTTCCAAATTCATATGACAAATATTGAGAGCAACAACCTCAAATTAGGACGATGGGGTTCAACATGATCATGACAAGCAAAGTATTAGGTCTCTTCTAGTTCAACATAGACAAGACAACACAGAATCACACAAGAGACATTTCGAGTTTTAAATTCATTTTTTCAAGTTCTAGCAGTCTTCAAAGGATACTTCAAGATCAAATATACATCAAGTTCCCACCCTTAGTTTTAAAACCAACAAGATATTCACAGAAAACACAAACAGACCTAGGCAGACTCTCAAATATCTTGAAAACCATTTTTTTTTCTTAAAGATTCTCCAGCCTCATGCCATCTTTAAGGCAACTCTAACCATCAGTAACAAGTAGAAGGGAAAACCACTCTTCTTTTAAACTCCCAAAATAGTTTTCAGCTAAGATGACTCCTTTAGGTACAAAACGGTCTCAAACAGACCACAAGTCTTCATAATTCAATAAAACCAATGAAAATATAACAAAAATCGAGAAAGTAGTTCTATAGCTTTTAACCTCGCACCTAAACTCCACAAATCACATGACGGGGACTCATATGATCAAATCAAACACCTTAGATTAAAAATGAATGGGCAAAAATTCGGGACACCAAACAAGCCCTTCTATCCATGTCTAAAGCTATTCAAAACATCTCGTCCCTCAAATAACAAACAACTATCATTATTAAAGGCCTTAGAACTAGAACCAAACTTGAACACCTCGAAATCAAAGGAAAAACTAATAAAACAGTAACCATAGGCATAGAATAGGTCTCCTCCCAATCAGACAAGCATTCTAAAAGCTTCAACACACTTATTAAACAAGAATAAGATACATCTAAGCAACTCTATATCACATTCTACATACTAAACAGTTTCACAAGCCAAAAGCATATTATGATTCAAGCAACATAAATATAATATATTGAAATAACGAATTTGAAGTGAGGCTTAAAACGGAATATTACCTTCTTGGAGGGCAACCTAAAGATCAAACAAGGGGGATTGGATCAACACTTCAACAAGCACTTGAAAACCCTTTAAAAGATGATCTTTTTTTTCAATTTTCTTCTTGTATGTTATAGTATAGCTATAGTTTTTTGGTATTTTCAGTAGACAATAGTGTGTTATAGTATCTTGGTCGTGTATTGTAGAGTATATTTCATGTATATAAGCTAGATATTTTCAGAACTTTTAGAGACTTTTTCCAGGAAAAAAAAAAAAAAAAAAAAGAGGATCCTCACAATGGCCAAAAGACTTTCTACTTATAGCCTCTCAAATAGGGTTTCAAGGACAAAAATGGAAATAATCCCATTCCCCCCTCCAATTCTTCCCTAATTTCAAAACTCTACCAATTCAAAAAAATCGAGAAAAGCCAATTTGGATTTTTCATAATTTTTGCCCAAATTCGTACTATATCCAATCACAATTACACACTAAATCACATAATACAACAAACTGTACCCTAAATTCTAATAAATCAGCCAAAAATGGAATAGTACACCTAGTCATACAATAAAACAAAAATGCAACGTTTCAACAGTACAAATCGTACCTAAACAGATAAAATCCCCCAAACCTAGTACCCGATTTTTGAAAGGGACCTATGGGAAATTACCCTAGGTCCTTCACACTTTGTGGGTAGTGCACAAGTTGGCTAGAGGCTCAAAGGCCTCGCCAATGGCTACTACACCCGTGAAGGACCTGAGCAACATCCCAACCCCCCTATTTGGGTAAAAATCAAAAATCAAAACAAATGAAATATGCGAAAATAAACCTGGTAACCATAAGAAAACATGATGGAGGGTGGAAATCCTCAAAAATCCGGCTTACAACAACCATGAGACGCCATGAATCAGACCAAAAAACAAACCCTAGCGCCGTCGCCATTTTTTCTCAAAGAGAAAAGAGAGGTCGAGTGGTCAAACAAATGAAAACAATGGAGGGAAATTTTATTAAGTTAAACTTCCCCCCTTTTATTTTAATAGATCCCCTCTGTCACACCCTGAATCCGATAGGTGTGACGGGCACACACACACACACACACACACAACCCACGTACTTTCGTAACGCACATAGTCGTACGGGCCCGTAACGCATCAAAATGCAGAAGGAATTTTTTTTTTTTTTTTTGGACACAAACATACTTTTCGTCTTTTTCCAAATCAAATAGAATCTGTAACCATAACAAATCTGCAATCACATAAAATTCATAACACAATGCGTGCATCGATACATCGCTTACATGGCCCCTTTTACAAACGGACATCTCACACACACGACAACGTCTCGCAAAGCCTCTAACATAACTCCGAATACCATACAAAGCATTCGACTCGGCGGCGCTCGTGAGGAAACGGAGCTCGCCCAATCAGTAGGGACATCCTCTCGCTAACATCATACGCCCGTCAGGTACACATGCGGCATACGAAACGCGGCCCCACGAAGAAAGGGGGTCGGATACGAAATATGTACTGAGTATGCAAAGCAGAAAATACGTTTAAAACGAAATAAAGTGTACCAAACGCGAGCATAATAGTCTAAATACCAACGTACTTACATCTGACACCCAAGTCATACGTACACAAGTCAAACACACCTACCGCGGCCGGGAACCCGGCGGTAATATCACATACATGCATACACACATATACCGCGGCCGGGGAACCCGGCGGCTAATAGCACGAATGTATAAGTATGCGGCAGGAACCCGACGGTTAATATCACAAATATACACACTTACACATACATACATACCGCGGTCGTTAATCCGGCGGTCATGTCATGACCCCGCGGTCAAGTATCCGACGGACGATATCACACACATACACGTACCGCGGCCAAGTATCCAGCGGTCATGGCACAGCCCGCGGTCAAGTATCCAGCGGACAATATCACACATACCGGCCCGGGACTCGGCGAAAAATGTAACAACAAAATGCACGAGCAGAATCGTAAGTAGCCATACGTAGATAATTTCTTTGTTTACAAACTCAACAGAACTACCAATGCACATCATTCCTTTAAAACCAAGACAATAGTTAAATCAGGTTCTTTTCCGAACATTATTCGAAAACATATCAAACTGAACTTCAGAGATCATAATCACGTGTCAAGATCACATGCATATGAGTAAATAATTAATTAAGTCGCCTTCCAAATCCGATGGCCAAATATATTTACTAACGTCGGTAAGTAAAACAAGTTTCGGGTTTATCGGAATTAGTATACAATAGTTACAATCTTCGAAATCGTTCTTATGTGTCAAAATGCATTATCAAACTCGGTGAGGTAGTTAAAATAACTATTTTATAGCAATCGGAGCGATAGTCAAAAGTTCTCTTCTCAAGATCACACAACATACCAAGCAGGGCGACAGGAGGAGATCCCGAAATGCGTGGACCCCACCTCAGTCAAATCGAGGTGGCATACGTAATTTTACGAACATTAAACCCTATGGAAGCATCTAGGAAAATTCCAGAGCAATCCGAGTTCGTTTAGGAAAATTACGGGAGTTTTAACATCTTTCCAACAAACATGTGAGATATAGTTCAATTATGCTGAATGAATAGTATCAAGGATCAAACTCGGACTTTCGTGAGCAAAAATGCCCCTGAGACTCGAATTCAAACCTAATACATCTAAGACATTCCAAAAGGAGGAAAGGGTGAGCTTTACATACCTTACGGATGACTTGCGCTCGCTTAAACTCAAATCCCGTTTCGTCAGAAATCTGCAAATGGTCACCTTTACCAATTACTATTCGTAAGACTTAAAATTCCAATCTTGAATTAATACTTGCCTACTGAAATTCCGGCAGCACCTCCCCTATAAATACGACACCCCGAGAATTAAACTCGGCTCAAAACAATCAACAACAACCAAACCAACAAACATTATAACAATTTCAATATTCAATCCCAAATGCATTCCAACATTAGTAATCCCTTTCTACACAATTCGGCAATATTCATTTATATTCAATTCAACTTCATATATCCAAACTAAAATCAACAACCGCATGTTCAAATAACAATCCAAAACCTTTCAAACACATTTCGAGAACACTTTCAACAATCCGCACAATATTCCAACCAAGCCAATCCAATGCCCAACCTTACCCGAAATCATTTCAATCCAACAAGAATATCACCAACACAATTCTTTCTTCTAAGTTCATAACTATATCAACAATACATTCGTTAGCAACTTCATTTTCATGAATTCAAGAAATCATATTAATATCACATCATCGTCCAATTCAGCCCGCACAATTATAACTACAACTTGGACCATTAAAACTTCATTTTACATCATAGAATTCGCAACGACGACAACCAAAATACTACATCACATTAGTCCCACATACTTGCCCCAAATCAGCCCATTTTTGGCCAACACCACAACACACGTATTCCATAATTTTTCATCCATTTCCACACACTAAAAACAACATGCAATCATGCTAAACACACTTAATTCTTCACTACTACACAACCACACACACACGGCCTCAATCACACTACACACGGCCCAAATTCAACCCAACATATTTCATGAGTTTTCATTCATTTCTTCACATCACAACAACACACAAACATGCTAAATTCAATTAGTTCATTACTCCTACACACAATATATATGCACACGGCCAAACATAGCCCACATGGCTCACCACCAACATCCAATATTTCATGATTTTCATGCGTTCCTACATACTACAATACACACAAACCATCTACAACACATGAAAGGAAGATTAAAACTCACCTTCTTTCTTCCCCTCCTCCATTCGGCCAAGGTATGGTTTGGCAAGAACAAAGGCCTTTCTTGATTCTACAACAACTTCATGTTGTTTAGCATCTTCCAAGGAGTGGAAAACATAAAAGAAAATAATTTTTCTTGATCAATATTTTGGTCTTCATATTTTTTTTCTTGGCCGTTTTTTCTCCTCTCTCTCTCTCTCTTGATGCTTCATGAATTTTCTAGGAGATAAGAATGATGAAGATGACTTACTTAGTCATCTTTTATGTCCACACAAAATTTCCACATATGGCCCTATGGCCCACACACACATGGCCATTTTCATATAATGGCCAACTTTCCATAATTCATTTCTAGTCCCAAACTTTTCCAACTTTCATTCTCTAATTTTTTTTCCTTATTCCAACCTTACCCTTAACACTCCATACCAACAAAAGATGAATATACAACTTATGCACTGAGACAAAATCAACAAAATCGGAAATTAAAAGTCTTGTCCATAACTCGTCGCAACCAACTTAGAAATATTCCGACGTGCAAAGTACGGGGTATAACACCCCCCCCCCCCCCCCGATGTTATATCCAGTATTTTTGTACATTGGGATATTTTAAGCTAATCGCGACAAGTTAAGGACAAGATTATTTTGGGATACGAGGTAGAGACTTTTAACCTCCGATTTTGTTTTAATGCACAAGTTGCTTATAAATTTTAATTGGTATGGAAATATTAATGGAGATTAGGGATTAATTAACCATGATTAGATTATTAAGTGGGATTAAGATTTAATTACTTCACTAATTAGCCATAAGTGGTCGTGTGGGCCCCACCCATGGCTTGGCCAAATTTGATTGGCTCAAGCCATGAGTGGGACACGTGTCCAGCCCATGGACATCCCATATATAGTAAGTTCATGACTCATTCATCAACCATCTACTCACTTGTTCATCTTGCACCTTAGAAAAACATAGAGATAGAAAAAATGGCTCTCGGCCATGGCTGAGCTTTAAGAGGGTTTTCAAGCTTTGATCCAATTAATTATCTTGGTGTTTCTAATCAAATGAAGGTCATGGAAACAAGGATTAATCATTGAAGGGCAGCAAGGATCCTTGTCCTTTTAATTTGCAAATTCTAGCCGTGAATGGTCAAGTGTTAAGGTAAGAATTGCTCACTTCCTATATGTTTTAGGGTGAGTTTGGATGCGTTGTGAACATATATAAATGTGAATTGGATGGGTAAAAATTGTGTATGTTGATGTTGGAAAAGTCATCCCATGCGGGGGGGGGGGGTTTTTAGGAGAAAATGATGAATTGATTTTACTAGAATTTTGATTGTTATTGTCATGGATTCTATGGTGAGAATGAGGATATTTGATGGTTAAAGTCGAAGTTAAATTATTTGTGGGCTGTTGTAGAAGTTAATATGGTGTTAGTATAGTTTCTTGCATTTATATGAATAATGTTGTTAACGTGTGGTTGTTGGTATAGTTCATGAATTTGGATGAAAAGAATGTGTTGTTGTTGCTCTTGTTGAGCTTGGAAGATTACATGTTGTATTGTATGTTGGTTGGGTTGTTTGGAATATTGTGCGAGTTGTCCGAAGTGTTCTCGAGTCTTGTTTGAATAGTCTCGGGTTAGCATTTGAACGTATGATCATTGATGTTGGCTTGGTTGTATGTGGTTGGTTTGAATATAAGCGAAACGTCGTCTAATCATCTAGAAAAGAATTATTAACGTTAGGATACGTTTTGAATCTCCCCGTAACTTAACCGTAGTTCTTGACGTCTTAATATAGGTTGAGACACTATTGGGCAGCGTATACGTGTTGTGTTGCGAGTAAACGCTAAAGGTATGTAAAGCCTATCCCTTCTTTCTTTTGGCATGTCCTAGATATAAGTATGATACGATATGAGCTTCGAGGTAATTCTATTCATAAGTTTCGAGCATGATTTATGATTCTTATTCACTTCTTGATATTAGAATTCTTAAAGTGGTCGAGCTACTGCCCTCGAGTCTCCTATATGATTGGATAGTAAATGATATATAAAGGTTCCTATTCCTAAAGGATTCTGTAATAAGTAATGTCCTTAACTTTCATAAGCTGTCTAGTATTGATTTGATACATATCTATGGTTCCTGAGACTTTCCTTAATATGACTATCATTTGATACTTGAGTGTTAGTTAATCTACTTGTCAATTGAGTCTCAGATGGTGACCTAGTTGTATATTGTTACTCACTATTCTGCTCGTGCTTATGGTTGTTACATCTTTCACCAGTCCCGGGCCGGGTATGTATTCGTGCACAGTTTCACTGCATTGTTCACCGAGTCCTCACTAGTAGGGGGGCAGGTACGCTATATGATGATATGATGATATATGATTTAATGATATGATGATACGATGATATGATATGGCACCGAGTCCCATGATGGGCCGGGTACAGTATACGTGTACACGACTTTATTCACCGAGTCCCATAATGGGCCGGATACGGTATATGATAATGATATGCATGATTTCATTCATAAGGCGTGCGTGCACTGACTTCTTGACTATTATACTTGTCTCCGGAATCCCTACTTCGGCTTATGATCTTTCTTATTGTATTTTATACTTTATATCCTCGCACATATCTCGTCGACCCCCTTTCTTCGGGGGTCGCGTTTCACGCCCGCAGTACGTACGCTCGCTTTGGTGATCCGCCAAGCTTAGGATATCTATTCGCTATCTTGGAGTGCTCCCTTGTCCCGAGCCTAGATTTTTGGTACGCATTCTTTGTTGTACGCGTGTGTGTTTATCCAGGGCTACGGCGGGGCCCTGTCCCGTCATATGTTACTGTTGCCACTCTTAGAGGTCTGTACACATATGTGTGGGTTGTATATAGTTACTGTTCGGTGGTGTCTGTATGACTTATGCTTTGGGGCGTTCCCATTTGTAGTGGCAGCCTTGTCGGCTTGCGTATATATATGTTTTGGGATGTTGTGTGTAGTGGCAGCCTTGTCGGCTTGCGTAGATATATATATATATGTTCTGGGAGCTGTGTGTTATGGTAGCCTTGTCGGCTCGTGTATGGCTGGGACGTTCCCCTATATTATGACAGCCTTGCCGGCTTATGTGCGATATTATCTGTTGAAAGTTGTAACTCCTCAGGAGACAGTGGGCGTGATATGTATATATACGCGACAGTTTTGAGACGACGTCTTGCCTTTTTATATGTAAGCTCTTTATTATGCTAGTTGTGGACCGATTATAGTTGTGTGTATACGAGTGTCCGGCTCGGGCACTAGTCACGGCTACGGGGTCGGGTCGTGACAAAAGTGGTATCGAGCGGTTCATCCTCGGGTGTCTACGACCGTGTCTAGAGAGTCTTGTTTATCGGTGTGTGTGTGCACCACATCTATAAACAGGAAGCTACAGGACATTTAGGATGTTATCTTTCCTTCTTACTCTAGATCGTGCGATAAAGCTGTATTATCAGGATAATTCCCCCAAGTTTTAAAAATTAAAATCAACCCCCCCCCCCCCCCCCCTCCCCTTTAATATAAACCAAATAATAACTAAGTGATATAAACTAAATAAAATAGTTATTTTAGGCTAATTTAAATTTTAAAACTCGCAAATTTAGAAAATTAGTTTCAAAACGAGCCTAATATTGATATAGTTCCGGAGAATATTTAAAAAATGTGAAAAACGCGGTCAAAATGAGCCGTAATTCATACGTCGTCTTAATTAATAATTTTTTCGAATTAGACGGAGCGGGATATGTATTTTCTTTTTTGAATTATATTTATGAAAGTAAATAACTCGTAATTTCTTGTAATTGTCAATTTTTAGAATAATAATTAAACGTCAATTTTTGCAAATTTCTCAGGATTTTTGAATTTTAAACTTTTTAAAAGGCCTCCTTACTCAGTCTTGGACTCGGGAAATTTGAAAATTAGAATATGTGTTTTATGAGGTGAAAATTAGGTGTCAACAATCATCATTAATATCATGCACATAGTAAATTTCAAGTACGAATATCTAAAAGAAAAAAAATATTTCTCATAGTAATCTGATTTAGTCTTGAAATTTTTCAAAATCACATATTTCCTATCTACCGATTTCGTATAAATCTGATACTTATTTCCCTTATTTTGGTAGCTGTAATTAGTCTATTTTAAGTTTGAAATTTTGCAAGACAAATTCGAATTATTATTTTTTTGCTTATAACAGCTAAATGAGACCTAAACATCAAGTGTCAGTATACATATATAACAACACATCACTATAGCAGCTATGAAATTTTAAGACAAACACTGTCATTATAGAGAAGTTTGACTGTACTCTCTTAGTGTTAGGCTTGATGTTAATGCTAAAGTTTGCAATAAAATTGGTCAAAACTTGTGATTTGATTTTCCTAGGCTGGAATGTTATATCATAGTTGCTGAGTTTTATGGCCCATTTGGCTATTTTGACCCAAAGTTAGGGCTATTGTAATATTGTCGGCAACGGAAACGCAGTTACTGATAGGGTGACATTGGAAGTATGCTGGTAACTTCCGAGGTGCTACTGCGAGGGCCAGAGCTAGTTTCTAAAGCTGTGGGTACCTTGTTTCTGGATCTAACAATAATCTACTAACATAATAAGTAGGATGTTGCATACCTATTCTAACGTATAGTGTTGGCTAAGATTATTACAAGTTTACGGAGTTGTGGAGATCGATGTTGGTACTAACACAGATTAAGTTCATTATCATAGCCATTTAATGTATAATAAAACTGAAATTTTTTCCCGCAATATACGGAAAATGGCTAGGTTCGGCAAAATAGATTTCGAGAGTGTTATGCTGCATGCCCTATATCTATCTTAACCGATACCAGATTTTAACCTATAGGATAGAACACGTTACTCTACTTGTTCCTGGCTAGCGTTTGCATAACAGTAAAGTAAAATACAGAACAATTTTACGTGGAAACCACCCAGCTGACAAGAGTGAAAAAACCACGACCTACACCTCTGTAGGATTTTCCCCAAACTCCACTACAACTATGAGCCTATACAAATTCAAGTTATAACCTCTAATTTCTATCTCGCTAATCTCCCTAGACTAGTAAGCAACCTTTAAGTTATCCCAACTTGAAATTGAATTTGACTAACAATTTATACCTATAATGTATGCTTTTATAAAAGCGGATAAAGGTACAACTCGATAAGCAGCCTAATACTCAATTCTAGACTCAAGAACTGTAATACATAAACTTTGTAAAATAGCTTTTTTTAACTTCTTCGTAGTATCAGGGACGCACTACTGTAATCAGAACTTCTCTCAATTATAGCTATGACAGCTTTTGCTCAACTTCTGATTTTCTCTCTTTGTAGGTGCGCAAACTTTATTCTTGGTAAGACTTGGATAAATATAGCATTAGTGCACAGCAGTCATCAAAACCTAAACCCTTCATGAATCGGCCCATTAGTTGTAATAGGGTTTTAGTTGACTTAGGATTCTTTCCTTTCTAGGTGGCTTCATTGTCCTTGTAGGAGTCTGAAGTTTCTTGATAATTATGGCAAGAAATCATGCAAATCTTGACCGCCAAGTCATTACCATAAAACATAAATCCTACTCCGAGTAGGACTGTGATCTGGAACATGTTCTTGAACCCGGTCCAAACACCTGGTTCTTTCTTCTCTGAATCTTCTCACTTGTCTCAGATGGAACATGTCCATAAGTCTGTTTCACTTGCCATTGTTCTCCAGCTATCTCTGTCTCATCTTCTCTCTCTATTAGCTGGCCCCTTACTCCGAGACAACACATGTTCTCAGCCTTAAGTCAATCAGCTCTATCTTCATCAGAGTAAGATTAATCACACATTCTGCTTACAGCTGGACCTTTCTACTTTGACAAACTTCTTTCCCCTATACTTGCTCATCACTGCATATCTGAACTCTGAAGAACATACCTCTTATCTTACTCTGATCTGTTTGCTTATGTCCCTGATCTATTTCCTGCACTTGGCACTTTGTTGGAACACATTTGCAGATCTGGTTCATGTATACAGTGTTTTGTATGTCTGCAACCTCTTGAGTAGATCATATCACCAGACCTGGTTCATCCACCTTGCTCAGTGGCTTTATGATTTGCCTTTTTCTGGTTCAATCACTCCATCTGCTTCTAGATTTGGTTTATTGTCTTTGTTCATTTTACTTTGTCAATCATCAAAACACATATGCTTAAGTCAACAAACCCCTTTTTGATGATGACAAACTCATGTCTTTGAAGCAGGTAATGCAACCTATTCCAAACATCTTACAGTCCAGAAAATGAACATTTTAACACTAAGACATCATAAACCAGGTTAGTGTATATGGTTCAAACAACATTAGCACAGTCATCTTCCCCTTTTGGCATCATTAAAAAGTTATCTCAGATTAAGTTTTGACAATATTAAACTCATAGCCACTGGGGCTATGACATATACACACAACAGCAGAATCAGTCACTCGTTGAAGTAAAGAAAACATTCGAATGACACAAATAAAGCACAAATTTGTAAGATATGCAATAATTTTTGCATTAACTTCAACAAGTACAATTTCAGTCCCTTGGTTACAACCATACAAGCAGATCAGTTTTGAAACTTTGAACTTAGACAACGTAAGATAGTTCTTTAGAGAAAATAGTGACTATAGTGGATTCCACATTTTAATCCTAGTGACTAGGAAATCCTAATAGTTGGGATAGTGGTAGCCTATTATAAGGGAAGTCTATATCTTTGTTGGCTAGCTCCCCTAAGAACAACTATCTTTATCAAAACCAGCCTGGCTTCTAATAATATATTGAAATTTCTGCCCCTCAGTATACCTTATGGCACTTGCAGCTCAATATTTAAAGGATACTCCATCTTTTATCCTCGAGAGGATCCACCATCTTTTTCCACCGGTTTTTTCTATGAGGACTAGGATCCAGACTGCTCTTTTTTCCCAGAAGGTTGAGGGTTCTTCTCATTTTCATCCTTCCCAATTCTGTTCTTTTTCCTTAGATGATGAATTATCCCTCGTACTGTTCCTTGTTTTCCCTTATGAGTCATTGTCTCTTCATTGGATAGAGTTTCCCACTGACTTAGTGTTGAGTTTTTCGTGCCTTGCAACTCACAGCCTAAGTTTGTTCCTACATCACTTGAGGCTTCGGGGTTCTTTGAAGATTCCCACTTTCTATGGGTTGTATCTATTTTTCTCTTATTTTTGACTTTTTCAGATCGTGTGTAGAGCGTTAACTAAGAATGGTGGGTTAATGACAGTGTAGTGGGGTATGTAGTCGGAGTCATTTGTATCGAGAGAGAGGATGGGTGAATGTGGATGATCAGAGGAGGAGGAAGAGTTAGACATTTTGAGAAGGGTTTTTGGTGTGATGGTGAGCTGTGAAAAGGGAGAGATTGAGAAAAGGCTGTGATTTGAGATGAAAAGAAGTGAGGTGTGAGTCGGTTTAAGTAGAGAAGATGATGAAGAACAAATAGGTGTGAAAAGGGATTTTGAAGAGTCCTTCTTGGAAACAGGGGGACTTGATTGTGGTATATTTTCAAGAAGTCATCATGACTCACTTTTTGTTTTCTCAAGGCTCTCTTAATGAAGGCTTATCTAGACTAGGAAGCAAGTTGTCCATGTTGTTCCATGATCTGAATGTATAATTGACTACCAGGAAAAGGATACATACCTAAAGTGTAATTGGCTAACCATGTGCAATCTTTGATTTAGGCCAGTTTCTGTGACAATCACAATGTTAGCTTCAAGATATCATGAGCCTGTTATAGTATAGGACATATAACTAAATGCACAAGACTGAATACAATACTGTTTTTCTTTTAAAAATCAATTTAATATGAGATAGACTTGTTAGCCAATAGGACAAGTGCAGCTGTAATCACTCCCAGTAACCTAATTCCTTCTTTCCTAGGCCTGTTGTGGAGAATTCTTCTGTCCTACTTTTTGAGATAACTTAAGACCCCTTTTGCATATATTGTCTCTCAAGAGTAATGTCTTCTACTAGAGAAACACATGGACTTGACCTCAACCAGATTATAGTTGTATGGATAGCATGTTTGTGATCATAAAAGTAATATGCATACAGACTCCTTTATTTTGCCAAACTCTTCGTAACTGAGCACAACATTCTACATGGTCATATATTTTTGTCACCACACATGATATTCTCCTTGAGATCTACTTCCTTAATGACCCTGACTTTTGAACCTGATTCCTAGCACTAGATTGTGCCAGTTGTAATCCACTAGTCTCCTTCTTTAGCGACCGCTCAACATTGAACTAGAATCAATTGCGCTACCCTGGATCAGGATGAGCCACTTGTTCCACTGATCCTTCTGTATCCATTTGGTAGAACAGATTCAGTAACCTGTTTCATGAATACATACGTATCCATCTTTTGATGATTCTTCATTCTTACAACAGTTTCTTATGGATAGCCATTCTCCTTGTTGACTCGACTTCTTCTATGATCTGCATCCTGCACCGTTCATCCGCATTAAACATTTTAAGTCTTTCTTTGAGTGTTCTGCTGACTTTCAGGGGTGAACCAAGACATATTCATGCTTCATCCAAAGTTCCCCCTGTGTTGGTGCACCCTGCCTTCTTTGTACCAATAGGTTTCCTTTCCTTTATCCATAAGCAGTCCCCCTATCTTTCTCCCTTCCTATGATCAAGAGTGAAAAAACTCTTTGTTTTAATTTCTTTTTTGTGGTCTTGAACAATCATTTTCATATGTCTATTTTGCTTTCTCTCTGTCACTCTTTCTTGCATGGGGAATCAACGCTCACTTTTAGGGACCCAAACTCGCCTGGGTCCTTTTTTTTTACAGCTGGAGTGCATCGGTTTCTTCTTTGTCTCTCTAGGACTTGTATTGGAGAACCTGTTGTCCTTACCTTTTCCATCCCTCTTTTGAGAGTGTCGACCTGCGATTTTTTACTATCTTACTTTGTAACCGATATTAGCAAGGTACTTGACTTCGAGTCGATCAACTTTCTTATGTATAATACCCACATTTTCTTCTGAGACTTCAGACTCAGGCCCTTTTATGATGGGTTCCGTATTGGTGGTCAATTTTAGTACTTCAACTTGGAAGGTTGAGATGCATGAGCCAAGTTGAGTTACTTGTTCCTTTATCAAGTGATTTTCCTTGTCAGTTCTTTTTTTTGCTCTCCTTGACATTCATGAGCCCACTCTTTAGACTGGCAATGGTACTATGCAACTTAACTCTTTCATCACATATGTCCCAACATTCATTGGTCAAGTTTACTACCAAGGTCATGAGACCATCCTTAGATAAGTTATCTAGCTTTCTGAGGTCAAGAATACCCTCCCTAGTTTCTTTATTGATTTCAGAATCTGAGTTTTGACTGGCCATGACCGCAGTGTGATTTACTTTCACCACATCATCCTCCCTGGGTCTTGAGTTCTATGCCGCTATCATAGTATTTTCCAGTTTAGATCCCTATGGTGGGCAGCTCCTAATTTTCAAGCTTGATACTTCATCTATGAAACACCTCTTGACCTGGTCCTTGTCTCTGGATCTGCCTTCTTCAGATTTTCCTTTCTTGAAGTCCTTTTCATGCTTGTAGACACCTATCTCCTGTTCCTCATTATTGGAGTTATAATCAGCTCGTGTGTCTTATGTATCTGAAGAGTTCCGCTTAACTTGGTGGCCCCTCTCAGATTCATGTGCTTCTAGATAAGTAAATAGGTCCTCCATTAACATTTTGCTAATTTCATACCCTTCTTCAATGGCTGGTATTCTCGTATCCCATAAGGGAGGAAGACTCCTCAGAATTTTCCTGATTAGTTCGTCTGTTGTGAAGACCTTTTCAACGAGCTTGAGTTTACTGACAATTCTTACAAATCTTGTGAGCGTGCCTCTGACTGATTCCTGGCTTCTCATAGCGAATAGCTCATACTTTCTCATGAGTTTATCTAGTTTGAGTCATTCTTCTTGAGGCATAGCTCAATGATTCAGTGTCAACTATTCCCAGATTTCGTTGGCACAGGAGCATTCTGCAACTTTGTTGTACTCCTATGTTTCTAGACTGCAGTATAGAATATAAACAGCTGTTGCATTTAGTTCGAATGCCCTAAAATCTTCACCAGAGAATTCTTCTTTAGTTTTAGGTCTCCTTGTGCCATCCGATCTGGTTGTAGTGGGAATCAGTGGTCCTCTCGTCGTAATCAACCAGATATTGTAGTCCACAGCCATCAAATAAGTCTGCATATGCTTCTTCCATTGAGCAAAGCGCTCTCCATTTAATCGTGGTGGCTTGTGAATAGATCTCCCTTTATTGAGTCCTTTAGGTGGTGAAGCATCCATCATGATCCTCTCTTAAGGTGTTAGCCTCTTTTAAGAGAACCTCCGTTGATTCCACTTGTTGTGCTACACGCCCTACTTCTATCTTAATCAATACCAGATTTTCACCTATAGGATAGAACACGTTACGCTACCTGTTCCTGGCTAGCCTTTGTAGAATAGTAAAAAACAGTAAAGTAAAAGATACAACAATTTTACGTGGAAACCATCCGGCTCACAAGGGTGAAAAAACCATTTTTCCTTAACTCCACTACAACTGTAAGCCTATGCAAATTCAAGTTACAAACTCTGTAACCTAGGAACTAACCTCTAATTCCTATTTCACTAATCTCCCTAGACTAGTAAGCAACCTTCAAGCTATCCCAACTTGAAGTTGAATTTGACTAACAATTTATACCTATAATGTATGCTTCTATAAAAGCGGAAAAAGGTACAACTCGATAAGTAGCCTAATACACAAGTCTAGACTCAAGAACTGTACAACATAAACTCTATAAAACAGCTTCTTTAATCTTCTTCGTAGTATCAGGTCGCACTACTGTAATCAGAACTTCTCTCAATTATAGTTATGACAACTTTTGCTCAACTTCTGATTTTCTCTTTGTAGGTGCGCAAACTTTCTTCTTAGTAAGACTTGGATATATATAACATTGAGTGCACAATAGTCATCAAAACCTAAACCCTTCGTGAATCGGCCCATTAGTTGTAATAGGGTTTTAGTTGACTTAGGATTCTTTCCTTTCCATGCGGATTCACTGTCCTCGTAGGAGTCTGAAGTATCTTGATAATTATGGCAAGAAATCCTACAAATCTTGATCGCCAAGTCTTTATCATAAAACACAAATTCGATTCTGAGTAGGACTATGATCTGGAACATGTTCTTGAACCCGGTCCAAGAACCTGATTCTTTCTTCTCTGAATCTTCTCACTTGTCTGAGATGGAACATGTCCATAAGTCTGTTTCACTTGCCATTGTTCTGCAGCTATCTTTGGCTCATCTTCTCTCTCTCTCAGCTGGCCCCTTACTCCGAGGCAGCACATGTTCTCAGCCATAATTCAATCAGCTCCATCTTCATCAGAGTAAGCTTAATCCAGGAAAAGCTTAATCACATTCTGCTTGCAGCTGGACCTTTCTACTCTGACAAACTTCTCCCCCCTGTACTTGCTCATCACTGCATATCTGAACTCTGAAGAACATACATCTTATCTTGCTAATGCCCCTGATCTATTTCCTGCACTTGGCACTGTGTTGGAACACGCTTGCAGACCTGGTTCATGCGTACAGTGTTTTGTATGTTTGCAACCTCTTGAGTAGATTATATCACCACACTTGATTCATCCACCTTGTTTAGTGGCTTTATGATTTGCCTTTACCTGGTTCAATCACTTCATCTGTTTCTAGATCTGGTTTATTGTCTTTGTTCATTTTACTTTGTCAATCATCAAAACACATATGCTTAAGTCAACAGAGAGTATGGAGGTAAACGATAGAGTTTTTTTGGTAATTCAATCATCCTGGCCAGCTCCTCATTCTTTCAGGATTTCCTCTATATGTAGTTGTTGAATCCTACTACACCTACTATTTCTTTGTCAAAATAAGATCTGAAGTTGATTTCCATAGCGATAATTGGAAGGTAAGATAACATGATAGTTGTTTCCTTTTTAACTAGCCTTCTTCTTTCCCGAGTAAATTAGAGATGCCATTTACCGATGGAGAACACTTTGCATGAGCTAAAAGAGGATCCTGTTGGAAAAAGAATAGATACTCTATATATAACATAGTTGTTGCTAAAATGTATCTTTTGCTGTAAATATAAAGGTTCTTTTTCTTTTTTATCTTTGGGAGGGGTTTAGATTTTCAAATGTGATACAATCTCGGATAGCACAGCGAGCATAAATGGGAATTCAGAACAATTAAGAGGGTGTTTCCCGTGCTAAGACCAAGAGCATCCACGTATTTTAAATCAGGGAACTCCATGATCTTCAAGATACGGTTAGATGATGTTGGAGCCATCTTGAAGATTCTTACAAAGATTACAATATTTGGGAGCTCGAGAACTTGGTTGGAGATGTTGAAGAACTAGGCGCTTGGAATTCAGCACCAGAGGGCAAAGCTGGCATTGAGCATGTTTCATTGGTCTATACACATAGCGCTGAGGGAATTAATACCCGAATATGAAGATCTAGAATTTTAACTTGATAAGTAATTGAGGACACGAATTAGGTTAGAGAGTTAGTTAGTAATTGAGTGTTTTTCTACTTATCCTTGCATACTGGTAGCCGTAATATTACGCTTGTAGGCCCTTGTGTTTGATAGTAGTTTTCCATGTCTTGTTATACTGCTTTGGATTGCTTGTTCTTTTTTTACTACATCGTCCTATTATCTTGAGTTATTACTGCCTATTATTACTATTTATTATTAATGATGCTTTTTCATCTCTCTGTTACAATAATGTGCAGGATTATATGGTTGTTATGAAGATGCTGATGATGAGAGATAGCAGTTCAAGAAGAAGAAGATGATGATAACTGAAGTTGACAGCTGGATTCGAGTTGTTCCAGAAGTTAGTTAGTATTTAAAAGTTAGTTACTAGTCCATTTGTTAGTTAGCAGTTCCAAGTGTTACTTACAGTTTGTTATATTGTTTTGTGTAGCTAATGACAGCTATAATCTTGCAGATTAGATGCTAATCACTCATAAGTGATCTATAAATACTTGTGACAAGATACAACTCGTCTTACATGAATATTCAAGATCTTTTCTTCTCTCTATAATTTCTTTACTTAGCCTATTCTCGGATTGTTTCCCTGAGTTGCTAAACTGCAAATCTTCGATTAAACTCCTAGAATTGTCTGTCCTATTGATCATTAATCGATTGCATTACAATATATGCATCAGTCTCCTTGAGCTGGGGTCTATCAAAAACAGCCTCCTACCCGTAGGGCGGGAGCTAGCCCTTTGGGCGTAGGTTCGGCCGAACCCAATAGCTTTCGTCCGAATCATATTTTTGTATTAAACTTTTTTTCAAATATGTACAAATTATTAATTTAGAACCCAATAACATTAAAGAATTAGAACCCCGAACCCACAAGCTTCAAATCCTGACTCCATCTCTGCCTACCCGTCAAAAAGGTAGGAATAAGATCTGCGTACACTCTACCCTCCCCAGACCCCACCTGATGGATTATACTGGGTATGTTGTTGTTGTAAGTTTAATCTTTATGATTTTATCACCATACTCATTACACTTTTGGAATTATGGTCCAAAATGTAATATTTACCGCAAATTTAGTGGTTTTTTTAATGTATTTCTAAGCTACATGCTCGGTTCATTTGAACCCATAGTTTATTAGCTGCATCCACCGCTGATATCGCCCCGGGCAAGGGGGTGGGGGGCGGGCACCGAGGCAGGAGAATGAAAGTCCACTCAAAATGCAAGTCTAGGCGACACGCTGAACCATGCACTTTGATGCAGTGGTAGTTTGGGCAATTCTTTTTGTTCTTACTATTAGCTATAAATACTGGTGGGACACGTTTTCCTGGGGAGATAGTAAATTTTGAAGAGTGATAAACATTATTGTAAGATTGTAAATTCTATTATTTGGTTGAACTTCATGCATTACTGTCAAGTTGTTTCCTTGATGAATCTTTTCTTTTCAATTTTTATATCTTGTTTCTTTCTTGTGCTTCTTTTAGGATGGTTGGTTTGTGTACCAATTGTTACTGCATACACTCAGTTAGGGTCTGACATTCTTTCTGCTGAAATTTATCTTGTTATTTTCGTTAATTTATTTATTTGCTAATTATATCGCTGCGTGTATCCTGGACCTTATCAAATTGGTTGGAGACTCAGAGTCTCTGTTGTATGAAATAGTTGCAATCATCTCTCTTTCTATTTATATCTCTCTCTCTCTTTTTAAATGCTGTAAGAATAATGACTTAGCCTCCTTTTTAAATTAAATATTCTGTTTCTGTTGATCTGTTCAAATTCCTCCATAAGCAGCAAAGAAAGATTTGATAGCTGATTTTCTTGTTGAAAGAGAAGCAAACATTATTGTAGCCAGTTGGAATGAGTTTTCCTTTTCCCTCTTTTTCTTTTGCACCAGTGAAATACATTTGAATAATTAGTTTACTCTAAATCAACTTTCTTCTAGCAAATTCATGTCACAGATTTCAGAATGATGTACTAGTTTTGACTGCTTAAGTACTCCAGTGATGACAATAGTTTGGTTTTGATTGGTTATTTGGTGAAATGTAGACTATACCAAGTTTTTTATGAACCTCTGGTGTATAACTAAACATAGACTTTCTTGAACCGTCCCGATCATCTCAGTTTCTTTTCTGTATTGGTCCAGTAAGATTTATGTCTGGTACTTCATTTTAAAACGTCGAATCGCATACGCTGCTAGATGTCTAACATTTTACATAAAGAATAGAATATCACCTTTGTCAAATCCTGACTCCTTCTGCTTCTTAGAATAGGATCTTTCTATTTGGAAAATGCAGACTGCACTAGTGTGCAACTCAATGCGATGACCAGAGGCTAGGCACTTCCTCAGCATCTGTACAT
Source organism: Lycium ferocissimum (assembly GCF_029784015.1). NCBI lineage: Eukaryota > Viridiplantae > Streptophyta > Magnoliopsida > Solanales > Solanaceae > Lycium > Lycium ferocissimum. Next base: position 71,285 of record NW_026713197.1, read on the forward strand.
TTATTATTAATCAATTACAGATGCTCTTCCATTATCAGAAGGATCAAATTCATATTCATAAAATGTTCTAGTTTTCTTGATGATTCTCCCTTTATCTTGTCCAATCTCATAGAAAGTTCTCGCAGGACTTTTACCTTTTGCATTGTATGAGAATTTCAGATATACTATTTAGCAAATTGTCATGGTAGAATTTCTTTCATTTAAGTGATTCCAGCTGGAATTCATCTTTTGCTCAAGTGCATCTTAAGGTGATGTCATAATCAGACAGCTGTATGTGGATGGGGCTTTGTCAAAAGTACCAAAAGCATATTATGGAGTCTGGGGAATCAAGTTCTTTTCCTTTCATTTCTTTCCCTTCAAAGTGGAACCTAGAATTTGCTTCTTCTAGGTATATTCTCTTCTACTGCCAACCCTGTCCGCAAAATCAACCTTTCTCAGGCTTATAAATTCCTCGTCTGAAACACTAAAATATCTGGGTCTCCTGCTCGGGCCTCCTCAATTATTATCTTTCAATATGGTAAGGAAGTATTTCTCTTAATTCTTAGATTGATAGATTGATTGTCATATTTGAGCAACTAGTGTGTTAGTGATTTGATTGAACATGAGAGTGAATTATCTTTTGTAGAGTTTCGAGAATCACGGAAAACAAACCATTTCAATTGGACCATGGGGAGGTGAATATGGATTGCACTGGGATGATGGAGTTTATTCCACCATAAGGCAACTGGAAATAGCTCATGGAACAGGAGTTGATTCTCTTAAGGTTGAATATGACAAAAATGGAACCTCAGTATGGTCAGAGAAGCATGGTGGCAGTGGAGGTGCTAAAACAGACAAGGTTCAGATCACTTGTGTCTTGTACTATTCTTAACATATAATTCTTTGGAAGTTTCTATTTCACTGAATTAGTGAGACTATTGGTGAGCTTTCATATTAGTTGTTTTAATTGTTTTTAAGACTATTTGATGTTCTTCTTGTGCTTTTCTTGCAGATAAGACTTAATTATCCAGATGAGTTTCTAACTTCTATGCATGGATATTATGGTAGCTTGAACGAAAGGGGGTCAGTTTTTGTGCGATCGCTTACATTTCACAGCAACAAAAGGACATATGGACCATATGGTGTCCAGCAAGGAACATATTTCACTCTGCCAAGTTCTAGAGGAAAAATTGTTGGCTTCCATGGAAAATCTGGCTGGTATCTTGATGCTATTGGAGTATACGTAGATCCTATTTATAAATCTTTGCCAATTAATTCTGTAGTTCAGTCTCAGCAACACCATAACATCGTTCATTCCCAACAAAGTATTGTCCAAGGGATGGAGAATTTTGAATACTCAATGATACAAGGAAGTCTTGGTAAAAAATTTGATCTCATTGTTGCAGTCAGACACAAAGAGGAGAACAGCAAAATTTTACCTCCAAGCACACTTTTGAGACAACCTTCTAGTTCTAGTTCTAGTTCTGGTTCTGATCATGATTCCAGCTCTAGTGAATCAAATAAAAAGGTAGGATAACAGCTAGTAATTTTCTATTCATAAAATTGTTTTTTCAAATTCTGCGTATTCTGAAATACACTATATATATATATATGTTTCAGGTGGCAACTGTAGCCCCTGCCCCTATTGAGAGAGTCCCGTCAAAAACTGTGAAGGGTGTTGTCACATATTGTCCCTGGGGTGGAAGTGGAGGGAGTGTGTTTGATGATGGTATCTATGATGGTGTTAGGCAAGTTTACTTGTCACGCAACGTGGGAATCGTTTCGATAAGAGCTTGCTATGACAAAAATGGACAAGCAGTATGGGGAAGTAAAAATGGAGGCACCGGAGGATTTAAAACTGAAAAGGTATGATGAGTCCTATTATTATCTAATAGATTCAAATTTAGGCTTGTTCTTCTTTCTAATTCACACATATCCTCGCAGATAATATTTGACTATCCATCAGAGATTTTGACTCACATTACAGGCTACTATGGACCAACCATGATTATGGGACCCAACATTATCCAATCACTAACTTTTCATACCACAAAAGGCAAACATGGACCTTATGGAGAAGAACAAGGACAACAATTCTCAACCAAATTGAAAGAGGGTATGATTGTTGGCTTTCATGGGAGGAAAGGATTGTTTCTCGATGCACTTGGTGTTCATGTTTTGGAAGGAAAAGTTGTTCCATGTTTACCTCCAGCTCTAGCCCCCAACACCATTAAACCAAATGCTGCGGCGTCTGTACCATCCTTAGCTTCCCCAGTCCCCCCAAAATCCATCAAACCAGTTGGAGCAACTGTGCCATCTTTACCTACCCCAGCTCCCCCGAAACCCGCCAAACCAAAAGCAGCATCTGTCACTGAGGTTGATGATAGCCCACAGTGGTCCTTTAAACTGGGAAAGAAAGGGCTCAGCGAAGAGGTATGGAATTATATGCCATGATATTACTAACACACTTAACTGCTAGTCTCTCTGTTCTATTTAATATGGCGGTGTCTGGAGTTGAAAAAGAAAGAAAGATTTTTGACATGTAAGTTGAGTGTATATAACATACCAAAAGTACCGTTAGAGTCTTGTAGTCTTCAACTTAGCGTGTGCAAGAGCATGTCATGAAGTATAGAATTGAAATGTTTAAATTAACGAGTTTCTAAAATGTGTCAATTTTTTTGGAACAGACCAAAAAGGGAAAAAGACAGATAATACGGAATGGAGTGAGTAACAGACGTGCCTCGACAATGCCCCCCATCCCACATAGAAATGGGAAAATGAAAAAACTAATACTAAGGCGATCTTTTTTCATGTTTTTGGTTTTAATGGCAGGGAGTCCAAAGGATAGTGAAAGATCCAGCACCATATGGACCTGGTCCATGGGGTGGAGAAGGTGGGAAGCCATGGGATGATGGAGTTTTCACTGGGATCAAACAGATAATTCTAACACAATCATCAGAGGCTATTTGCTGTATCGAAATTGAGTACGATCGAAATGGACAATCTGTTTGGTCAGTAAAGCATGGTGCAAATGTTGGAAAGGTCACAAATAGGGTACGTAATCACTTATTTCTTAATATTTGACTATAAAGGACTTAATTCACCAGTTGGAATTTAAAAGTAAGAATTGCCTTATATTAACCTTAACAAGTCTTTTGCAGGTAAAATTAGAGTATCCTCATGAAGTGCTAACTTGCATTACTGGATTTTATGGTCCTATAAGCAAGGATATGGGGTTGAAGGTGGTAAAATCACTGACTTTTCACACCACTAGAAGGAAGTTTGGTCCCTTTGGGGAGGAACTAGGAACATATTTCACATCATCAACAACAGAAGGAAAAGTGGTGGGATTTCATGGGAGGAGTGGAATGTATTTGGATGCAATTGGAGTGCACATGCAACACTGGTTGGGCAACCAGAGAACCTCAAAGCATTCTCTTTTGAAGATGTTCCATTAAAGATTGATATACTTCTGTTTTGAATAAAAAAAAAGCCAAAAATAGAACAGGACCAATGAGTTCTTGTGCGGAAGAGTCCAAGAAACATCTTCTTATTTGGCTCTGTGTGTGTGAGCATAAATGAAGTTTTATTGTAATAACACTCGCATTATTTATATAATCCCATTGGCGCCTTCATTAGCTTGCTTTATCTATAAACTAGATGGCCCGTGCCCGTGCAAGGCACGGGCATTTTCCGAACAGATGAGATAAAATAATGGAAACATGATTAAACTAAATACTAACATAATATGCTTCATACTATATTACATTCATTCGTGGAACAAAGTTATATGGTTACATTTTTGAGCTTGCTAGAAAGGCAAAAACAGCGAGATTGTAGATGAACCAACTTATGCAGAAGATATGCTGCAATCGCGTGGAATCTGAATTTTGGCAGCCATAGTGGTTAACAAATTCAGCAGCCGCAGTTGATAACAAAGTGAGTTGTTCCAGGATGAAACTCTTCTCCCGGCCTTGTCAAAAGAAGAGCTACTGTCAAGAAAAGTAAAGTCTAAAGGTGCTTTATATTTGCTCTAAAATGTATTAAGAGTATTGACACTAATTATTTCTACTGTCGGAAGCCCCAATTAGTGAGAAGTCAATGGCAGAAAGTAAGAGTATACTATCAACAACATATTGATAGTTGCAACAATGTACATATGAAAACATTGTATACCTGTGATTCTTCATTTGTTTCCAATCAATACATGTTGGTTCATCAATATCTCATCTCCAACAACAAATGTTAGACCGGAATGATGTTGCACAAAATGGGACTTCCAGTTACTCTTATTAATGAAAAAGTTTCAACAAACAAGTAGTACCCGTTGCATTAAGCTTTAAGTTCATGATGCATATAAAGTATAGCAACATTGGATGCACTATCAAATTGTAGACGCATCTAATAATTTTGGATCATGAAAATGCCTTTCACTGATGAGCCTGTCAAAAAATAGTTGAATACTAAAAAATATAGATTTAAAAAAAAATACGAAGACTTCTCTTGGTAACAGGGATAGGCAAAGGATCACATATTCGGAGAAATAATCACACAATTTAAGATCTTGTCATCAACCATGTCCACTGAATATAAACATTAAAGTAAAAATTTAAGGAACCTAAGAATAGCAATTGTACAGTATAATTGCGTAGATATCTATTAGGCTAATAAAGGGAGCACAAATCCGGTAGGCATCTTACGTTAAGATTCCCATGATATCCACAAAAACGAATTTATACATGTACAAGGTTCAAATGCTTTGAGCAATATAACTCATAAGTGGGACATTTGTATTTACTTCACAAATAATCATATTAAGATGTCAAATGGCATTTGATGTTCACAAAAAGCATATTGAGATGCCAAATTGCATTACATGTAACGAACTTTTCCATACAATGTCTACATGTATTATATGTATAAAGTAAAAACCACAATAAGAGACATAAATATTTTCACATCAAACAATTTCTTCATCATACTACAAATAAGAAATTCTGGGGAAAATGAAAAATAAAATCATTAGGGCTAAACTTCAGTGACAAATATTAAATAGAAGAGACATTTCTTATAAGCTTCACATAGAATCATTAGAACTGCACTTAGGCTTTAGCATTCCTTTTGTCTTATTGGCATAGTGGTACTATCACCTATGTGGGCAAGACAAAGGAGTATTTCCACAATCAGATCCAACAGAAGTAAAGTAAACTGCAGTAGAAAATAATCTTTGCAATTTATCAACGTTGAGTAATTTTTCATGGCACTAATACCATGACTCAACTCCAAAAAGAATAGAGTTTCTTCTCTACTGATTCAATGAAGTAGCAACACAATATTAAGCTGAACAAACATAACGAAACGATTGAACTCTAAAAAGAGCTACTATACTGAGTAATCCTACTTCACTAAATTTTAATTACTTGCGGCAAATTGACATATTTTGGAAGATTTTAAGTTTCTTCTTCATAACTTTAGCAATTACATCTAAAAATTAAGCCTAATAACCATAAATTAAACATCTTACTGTCTAATCATTTAGGGCCGATGAGCTAGTTGATGCAGAGAATGACATTGAGCTTTATCTATCACCCTATATTTCTAATTTGCTTTATCTATCACCCTATATTTCTAATTTTCTACATAAACAGAGTTCAAATGTGACAGATTTAAGAGAAGACAAGGACTTTAGAAGGGACAATCCTGATGCAGGTACAATTTCAACAAAACACGTATATATATATATATATTGAATCTATCAAAAGTTTAACAAAAAATATTGAGTGCTTGTTTCACCTTCTTATAAAGAAGGCAAAAGGAGAACATAAAGTAAGACTTATCTCCACAAAAAGAAAAATGAAAACATGAAGGGAGTTTATTAATTGTATTAATTTTTCCTAATAACACACTTAAAAAGCTCTTTAGACTATTATCTGTTGAAAGTTATATCACAATGGCCAGCTCAAATATGACCTGTAAAAGGAACCAAATCCCATGTTTTTTGGTCGAGCAATGAAGAAAGTGGGATTACAAGGGCAGGGGCTTAGATGTTAGTGAGACCATGTCAAGTTTGAAATTAACATGATAATTTAAGGCCTAGATTACCAGATGATGTAAAAGAAAAATTCAATCAAGTTTTTGTCTCAAGACCTCATACATTGCAGATTTTTTTTTTTTTAAATAGTTTTTACTTACACTTCTTTGAAAATGCAACATGAACTTAAAAGGCAAACAGGTGTAGTGGAATGCGTTGAGTGCAGTGCTAAGACACAACAGGTAATATTTGAACCTTCAAGTGTCATTTGAACTGTAGATGCACTTCCAAAACAAGTGAACATTCTTCTTGTATAAATGAACAAAAAATTGTACAACATCATTGATGAGTGTTGTTTTAATGGTGTAAAATCTTAAATTTGTACCAGGTAAAATGCTTCAACAACTAATAGAAACTATTAACAGAAGACAATGCTCAAAGTTTACCTAGCTTCCTCTAAGAGATTCTAAAACCAAAAGAATGTTATAATGTAACAGATCCAACAAACGTTTCTAAAGCTAATAATTTAGGACAACAGTTACCCCAAATGCAACTCGTAAGTTGTCATGATCTTGAGCCAAAGCCATTGATAAACTACTCTTTGTAATGTAGAATGCGAAGGCTATTTTGATACTGCAATCAAGGTGGTTCTTCAACCTCCAAAGACCAATTATCAAAGCATAAGATATGAAAACATGGTTAAGGAACAAATGAATGAATGTCAGAGTATCTCAGATGGTAAGAAACTTTGACTTACACTCTAAGATCATATCATGCTTTTAGATGTGAACTGCAAGATAAGAAAGAGAGAAGCACAAACTTGTGAGCACATAAAGTAGCATGGATCCAATCTACAGTTTCAGTTTACCTGCAGCAAGACACAAAACACATCATTAAAATTTCTCTTATGACTGAAGATGCTCCTTAGTAGAATTCGAATAAGATCAACATATGAAAGTAACATAGATTGTCAAAGTAATTCTCACCAATCATTTTGTTAGAGAGAGCACTCACCAGAAACTAAAAGCACATCATCTGATAGGTATTGCACGACTGAAGCTAGAGCTTCCAAATATCTCTTGACTTGCATCAGCTTCAGTCTCTTCCTTCCAACTTTTAGGTCTCTGAGTTATACTGAAAATTGGGAATTTGTATCAATGCACCACAAGATATTGCTTTAGCTTAAGCCTTCTCCTATCGAAAGTTATCCTTACAATCGAAAGTTATCCTTACAACACAAACAAAGTTAAGAACCTGTGCATGCATTCAAATTTGTGCAACCATTATATTCCAACTAAATTTTTCAAAATATTGTGTAATGTCATGTATTGAAATATAAAAATCCATTGCATCTATAAGCTATTAAATTATAAAAAATAGTATCAACTCTCCCCCTCCTGCATAGGAAAGGCATTTTTGCAAAGCAATCACTGACTTCCCCATTTTATCCAAAATTCTGCAAGAAGAAATTTTTCAAAAAATGAGAACCTACTATTCTTGGTGAGAAAAAAAAGACAGCCCACTATCCTTCAGAGACCCCATCAAAGAAAAAGTGTGAACTTTAAATCACATTCCATAATAAGTGTTTTAAATACACTGCAAATGGGGATATGGCTAGAGATGAAAATGGTGAAATTTAACTACTTGGTTAGCCGAAATTCCACTACCAAGAGAACTCAAGGTTTCCTAGCAGACGATGAAATTGTTTCACCTTTGCCTATGCATGTCAGCCTCAAAATTACTATTGTTCGTTCCTGAATGAAAGTTCAATTCAATTCTCAAAAACTCAATTTCATACCCGAGGTTTACATCATAAATTCCATAATAAAAAGAGAAGGTCAAAAAAAAAAAAAAAAAAAAACTTACCTACATGCAACGATGAGGAAACCCATAGCAAGTCAGCAACGACGGCAGAGGAACAAAAGCATGATGCTGTATCAAGTGGGTAAGTAAAAGGTGTAAATTTATGTGGTAACCTAGCCGAATCACACAGCCGAACTCAGTGAGTTATGGACGCAATCTATCTAAATGCTTTAGCATAGTAATTATTCAAATAACCATTACCAAATTTAACCAAAACACTCAAATCTTAACCCAGAAAAGAAACCTACAGCAACAATTCAATATATACATATCAAACGAACAAGAAAACATGGACTTGAAAAGCCAAAAAGTACCTTAGGAACACAAACAAGTACTAAACATGGAAAAATAAATATTCTGAAACAACAGAGAGAGAAAGAGGGGTTGAGAGTGAAGAAACAATTGAAGGGAGAGTAAGTGGAGACTGGAGACGAAACACGTGTCGTATGTATACAGTGTACAAGCTTAACAAGAAGCAACAGCTGGACTCAGTGCAATTACGGTAATACCCTTCGTCGTACCAGCTACCCACACTTATTGAGTTGTTGCTACCCGGTCTTGTTAGACCAGAACCAGTAACATATTGAACCAAACGGCGTAAGAGAAATTTTATATCACCTTCAAAAGACAAGGAAACACTAACCATCTGAGTAGTTCATTCTCAATATCTTTTTTCAAATGTCCAGTACATGAAAAGGCACACAAATACTTCCAGAATTGTATTTCATATTAAGCTAGCTAAAAAATTTGACACCTAAATATAAACGGTAAAAGATTCCATATTTTAAACATTTTCCACATAAGAAATTTTGTTTGGGCAAATTCTTTTACTCTTCCATCCTAAATTGAATGATGACTTTTCTTTTATCGGTTATCTTCACAATGATACCCACTTACTCATATTGTAACTTATATATGCCCAATTGTACACAACAAAAGCAAAAGCAACAGATTCCATTACAATAAATTATTAAGAATCTTTATAACTATTTTAATGTTTTCAGTAATTATTTCTAAGTAAGGGAGTTAGGATATAAATCTTGAATCCAGGAAAAATTGAAAGCCCCAAGGATAAAGTTTTATAGCTTTGTTAGTAAATAAAGAGGAACACAACCATGTCCTCTTTTTTCCTTACCATTTTCAGCATAAATCAGTTTAAAATTTCACATTTATATCGTAAGCTGCTAAGATACTTTATGTATCTCTGTGACCGGGTATGCTATAGGTAAGGCTACTTGGTATGTAACATCCAACATTCTAAAGCAAGCTACTTAAAACAGAACTGACATTCTAGTCCATATGGTCTTCTTAATCAAAGATCAGCTTTAGCTCTATCAACATTCGAGATTAGCTATAACTAACAGATGTTTAAGCACTATAAAACTTCCTCTCACATGTTCAAGCTTCTATAAAAATTTGCATACCTTTTCTCAGCATTTATTGAACTTTCCTGATATCAAGAAATAGAAAACTCAATTGACATTGTTTGATGTCTGTCTTGTCAAAACATCAAAACTTTAAAATTTCAAATCAAAAACTACCTACCCGCTAGTAAAAAGGCCTTAACAACTGCTATACTTTTATTTCATAGTTTACTGGGAAATGATCTACTCTTAAGTTAGCTCATAAAGCATTCACGTTGCTTTCAAATGAATTCCTTAAATATCAACAATAACAACACAATAACATACCCAGTGAAGTCCCACAAAGTGGAGTCTGGGGAGTGTAGAGTGTACAGACCTAACCCCTACCTTGGGAGGTAGATAGGCTATTTCTGGAATTCCTTGAATATTAGAAGACCAATAAAGCACTGTGTTAGAAGAGCACATAAAACTTTTGTAAGAGCTTACCTTTTGAAAGCTAAGCTCTACAGAGCTATCCATAGACTTTTGAACATGGTTGATATTTTTATCTAACTTTGTATTATTCGAGTGCAGTATTTCTGCTTTCCAAACTTCCAGAAACAGTGAATTGCTTGCCGGCTAGTTCAATGTAAGCCAACTAAAGAAATTGCACATAGATTTAGAAAGAAAAACAAATGTTTAAAAGAAAGAAAGAGTAAAACTCGTCATATAAAAACTAAAACTATGGAGCCAATTTAGAAAAATTACAATATGCCTGCTTCACAGCTATACATTAGCCTGATTTAATCATTCTTCTTGCACTTTTTTTCTTTTCATGGTAAAAATGCATGTCTTTCTTCTTATAATAACTATTTTACAGCTTCGTTTTCAGCTCAATGACAAGGAAAGCAATATCTGCCAGAAAGGATTAATATGTTGAATGTAAATTTGAAATCGGAAGTAAAATATTAAAATCATCATTAGTCCAAGATCCAAGCTTCTTTCAAAACAAATTAAAATAACAAATTGATACCACTTCCAAAAACAATTACTTATATGTCCATTTATTTTTGGATAATGACCCTGAATATATAATCTCAATTCTCAACCTCATAAAGATTCATTTTTAACTATCATCGTGTCTATAAACTGTGGCTTCTTATCTGTATAGAGTTGTTCAGCAACCAAAGATATTTTACATACCTGGAGTCATGGACTACTAAAGTATTAATAACTTTTAACATATTAATGAACTGCCCCTTTTCATCAAATGTATTTAACTTTCAACTGAACAGTGGAAACCCTATAGATCTAGCAAATCATACAAAAAGAAGCTTATAACGAATGAAAATATTGGACTCCTATTTATGTATATTCTTACTTTAGTTCCATTCAGTGGGAAGGCCTGAGCATATTGCTCAAGAAGCTATCCACTGGGACCACCAAGAGCTGCAGCATTACAAAATTTACCTACATCACATATGTCCAAAATAAAATATAAGGAAAAAAGGGACCTAGATGGATAAACCTGATTATTTCACATTAACATATCACGGACAGGGAAACATGTAATCCATACTCACTGAACCGTTATTCTATCTACATAAAGTAACAAAACATCCTGAGTTGGTTATAAGTCCACTGGTTATAACGAATGAAACAATGTTTATTTTCAAAAACAAACTGGCCAATTCCAGCGCGTGTCTTTCTCCCGTCGTAATTACCAAGGAAAACTTGGAAACAACAGTATTTTCATTCAAAAAACACTGTTTTCCACATGGGAGATCAATGCCAAACATGATAGTATAATATGATAACCTATTATAGGAAGAGTGGCATGAACTAAAAAATGCAAAAGGACAGTGAAACCTTGTCGAATCAGGAATCGACATTTACACAATAAGGCATACAAAAGAAACAATTCCTAAGCATTCCTAACATAAGTGGAAGAAACAACGAAAAATATAATTTTGATTAGACAATATTGATACCATATTTCATAATCCTATCCTAAGCAACAAAGCCAACTACTCAGTACTTTCTTATACATTATATGATTATATATCATGCACGAGACTTACGCAAACAGAAATAACTAAGTTTTCAAGTTAACTTACCATATTGAAATTTCTATGTCTTAATTAGTATTCCTTCCACCAAGCCTACAAAACAATTTTTTTTTTTTTTAAAAAAGCATTTGTTTGAGATGATAATTGGCACCATTTCCTCTTTATCTTTAGGAATCAAAATTACTAATACTGTGCAAAAGTAAGCAACTTTATAACAAGGCTAAAATTGCATTTACCACATGTACCAAAAGTTCCCTCACAATACCTGTTAATGAGAACATATATATTTCATATGGATAAACATCCTCTAGAATACTTAAACATTGGGACTGGTTAGGTACTCCGATTCAGAACGTCGAAGGCCAGAGTGCAAGAATTAAAATTCAAAGTGTGTCACTCATGTCAGGCATTTCTTGATAGAGTTTAATTATCCATACCTCTCCATCAACAATGCCATACCTCTCCATCAACAATTCTTGACAGAATATTCTATCTCATGTACATGTTGTAGTCTCAGATTCAGAACTTCTGTGTCTACCTATGTCTGATATAAACGCCAGTATAACATTTTACCAAGAGAGCATAAGTTTTAGCAATTAGTATCTTCAAGAGACCATATAAACTAAAATCCAGGAAATATTCCATTGAACTGGTTAATTAGGTTTGCTAAATTTAACCAGTGCCATATTTACAATCATTCACATCATCCTCAAATGATATTATTTTCAGGTGACCCAGTTAAACCTTCAAAAGGATAATAAACTATCTTGCTTCTACTGTTTAAGAAAGTCCAAAGTAACTCATTTTTCCAACTCTCATGCCAAACAAAAGTAGGCTGTGCAAGACAAATTAAAAAAATTGAATACTAATCTTTTTGCGGATTTAATTTCGGAGGATTTAGACACTTCGAATGAGTTCTTCTGGATACCCACCGATGTTTGCACAATTTGACACAAAAATAGTCAATTAATCAAATTCATAGGAAATCCTAGAATAACAATTGAAGAATCCAGTTCCTTTTTGAAAGTCTATGGCGATGCAGCAAAGATCATCAATGGAGGATGTAAAATTAAGAAGAAAAAACAAAGAAGAGAGCCCAAAAATTGGAAACAAAAACTCAGTAGAAATGAATTAAAGATTTATCACAAAAAATAAAGGAATTCCAAAGAAGTATCAACTCAGCAAGCTCACCTGAGAAATTGAAACATAGAATGAAGAACAACGAGAAAAAAAAATCAAAATTAGATAAATTGCTTACAGAATTACAAGAGTGAAGCCAAATATCACCTTCTGTCTTTCTAGAATGGATACATGCAAAAGGTGAAAGAGAGAGTTGGCCAGAGCATCACATGGGTTTGCATACAATTGGGAACCTAAAGTGAGTTGGATCAGTTAACATAATGCCCATGAAAAACATATTAATTACTAAAGTGCCATTCGTCGTTCACCAAAGCTTCACTTATTATAATTCTAGCAAAAAATTTAGCGAAATAGCAACAATACATTCAAAAATTGTATAACATTAAATTTCATTAAATTTAATTCCTAAATTTAAAATTTTAATTACTTCGCATCACTTATAAAGTTGTCTTAGATAACGATGTTTATAAAAAAATAATTCTATTAGGTACTTAAACAAATTATAAGAAACCAAACAATGAAATTAAAGCTTAGTAAGAATTGGGTGAGTTGGGATATGACCGTTAAAATTTCATGGGTTACCTATTTGGATATCGCTGTTTAACTTGTACCCAATTTTTAAAAAAAAATTCAACAACTACCTACTTTGAAACAACTCATACATGTGATGTCAGAAGTTATGCTTGACAAAGCCTAACCTCAGATAAAATTTGACAAAATATATGAAGTTTCATGGTATCAAGACGTACATATCCTGTCAAGTTTAGCAAAATGATTGAACTTTTGCCTAAACTTCAACCATACATGCATGGATTTTTGGTAAAAGTGTCTGAACTTTAAGCAAAAACGGCTGAAGTTTGGACAAAAAATGACTGAATAGTGCCACGTATGGGTGAATTCAACAAACATGACTAAACTTTAGTCATATGTGCCTGAAATTCAGCTATATGACACTTGAGACATTTCGTTGAAGTTGTCCCGAAGTGGGAGACTTGAAATTTTTTAGGGAAAGCTACACAAACTACCCATAAACACCAAAATAACTCCCCGTATCTACCCCTTCTAAAACTAATTACATGAATGCCTATTAGGCACTAAATTAATACCCGCATACCCATGCACAGTTTTGATTATAATCATGAGCTTTGTCTTTATGCAGCTTGGATCATTAATGAGGTAAGGATTGAAGCCACAACTTTGTCTTTATCCTTTAGCTTTTACTATTTTTTTTTCCATTATTTTCTCTTTCTTTCCTTTTTTTCTTTTTAAAGATAAGAATATTAACTAATTATTTTTATACTAATAAAATACAGAAAAACTAAATAACTAGACTATAACAAGAAGTAATTAAGAAAATAATAAAGTCACTAATTTATTTATTAAAATCTTAATTAATAAAAATATATTTTTATGAAAGTAATTCTTTTGCAAATGAAAACAAAACTTATATTTAAATATGACCCTACCTTTTTTTAGTTTTTCTCAAAATTAAAATTTGCTAAAAATGATAGAAAAACTAAAATATTAAAATCAATTAATTATTTTTGTATTTTTCTTTTATAATATTTTCGTGAACGAATGAACTTGTCCTCTATGATATCATATCAATATATGATATATATCATGTTAGTATCATAGAGTATTAATGAGTTTTTTGAAGGAATGAATTAGTCCACTGTGATACCCTGTTAGTATATGATATATATCATGTGAGTATCATAGAAGATTGAGAAATGTTTTTGTTTTTATTTTCATTTTTACTTTTAAGGAATAAATCACTCTTTATGATACTCTGTCAGTATATGATATATACCATGTGAGTATTATATATGATTGAGCTCTTTTTTTTTAGGAATGAATCAGTCCTCTATGATATCTTGCAAGGATATGATATATCATGTGGGCCAATCATCCATGATACCCTGTCAGTATGATATATATACCATGTGGGTATCATAGAGGGTTGAGTTGTGTTTTTATTGAAGCAATGAACCTGTCCTCTATGATACCTTGTCAATATATAGTATATGATATCTACCATGTGGGTATCATAGAGGATTGAGGAGTGTTTTTCTTGAAGAAATGACACATTCATCTATGATACCATATCAGTGTGAAGTTATATACTATGTCGGCATCACAGAGGACTGAGTAGTGTTGGAATGAATTTGTCATCTATGATACTCTATCAGTATATGATATATATCAAGTTGGTATCATAGAGGACTGAGTATTTTTCTTAAAGGAATGAACTGTCAGTCCTCCATGATACCATGTCAATATATGATATACCATGTGGGTATCATAGATGAATGAGTAGTATTTTTTGAAGGAATGAATCAATCTTCTACAATACCCTTTCAGTATATGATATATATCATGTGGGTATCATAGAGGATTGAGTTGTGTTTTTATTGAAGGGATGAATCAGTCCTCTTTGATACACTATCAGTATATGAATACCAAGCTGGTATCATAGAGGACTGAGTGTTTTTCTTGAAGGAATGAATCGCCAGTCCGGTATGATACCATATCATTATATAATATATACCATGTGGGTATCATAGTATACTACAACAGTATACTTCAATTGCTACTGATTTGATATACTATATGCTAGAACAAATTGTTTTTTGAGGAAAAAAAATAAAAAAAACATATATATCAGTTATCCTTTCTATTGATATAAAAAAAAAATAAAGAAGCCAAATGAGAGTAGAATTAGATTATGAAAAAAAAAACACATGAGGAAAAAAATAATTTGAAAAAAATAAAATTAGAAAAGGAGAAAAAAGTAAATGAACATCACCATAAATTAAAAAGAAGAATAAATAAAAATAGCAAAAAAGGTGAATGAAATTAGATTATGGAGATAAATGAAAAAAGAAGAAGAAATAAATGAAATTAAAAAAGAGAGAGAGAGAGAGAGAGAGAGAGAGAAAACGAAAAGAAATGAGCTAGAGTTAAATATGGAATTAGATTATGGTGAAAATGAAAATAAAAAATAGCATGATTTGGGAAAAAAATAAATGAACAAAAAATAAGAAAAAAACGAGAAAAAAGAAAAGAAGATAAGTAGAGAAATAAAAAAAGAAAAAAAAAAGAGACATTACCTATAAAAACTACAATAGGTATAAAGGTTAAACAGTTTTGGAGGTATGAAAGTAAAGGGTGCATGGAAGGGTAATTATTTTGTGTGAAGTGGGCATTGGATTGCGAGTATGACTTAAATAGTGGTCCCATAATAGCGTATCTGTGCACTTCGACAATTATGGCCCACTATTTAGCCCATTTCAGCCTAACCCGTTTGAGCGCAAGTAAGTATTGACTCGCACATTTCTTAACTCAATTTAATTTGACCCTCCAAATACAGCCCAACTTGCTGATTTGATAACCTTAGGTGGAAGTGGAACTCTATTAGTCTTATTTTCTCTTCAGATGATCGTCCGGAACGAGTCCATTACTCTCTCTGTCCCATTTTATGTGATGCATTTTGACTGGACACGAAATTTACTAAAGAAATAAAGACTTTTGAAATTTATGATCCAAAACAAGTCATATAGATTTGTGTGATATTAAATCATTTCATTAAGGTTACCATGAAATGTTTAAATTAAATTGTTTTCTAAATATAAAAAGAAAAGCATGACATAATTAGGACGGAGTGTCATCAAATAAGCATCAGTCAATGAATTAATTGACCTTAGTGCCAAACGATATTAAGGTCAGTTATAAGATTCCTCTATATCAATTCTACTGATCTAAAGCCAGTTTATTCTATTGCTAATAATTATTAACTTGTCTTTGGTGCTCTAATTATACAATCTGTGTTCTCTCTTCTTCTCGGCTTCACATCTTTTTGAATTTCATGCATATAGAACTATTGTTCATTTTTATACCTTAGTTTTTCAGCTCTTGTGAAGTTCTTTGTGTTCTGTTTTTTGACGACCTTTAAAACTAGAACGAGCAAGTCTTTCGATGGTGATGTTTATTTAGACAATCAATTAATGTGACCTTCCACGTAAGGTCAAAAAAGGTACATAAATTGTTCAGACCCCGTAACGTGGCTGACACAATAATTCTGAATTGGTTCATTATATTGGAGCAAGTAGAAACTCAAACCAGAAACACTTGAACAAATACTCTAAAGGAAACTTATATTTCTGTCTAGTTGACACGGTCACGGTATGCTATGAAAAGCTAGCATATGAGAAGCTATTATTAGAGGATTTGGTAGCAGAGGAGTAGTTGATTTCTTCATGGAAGCTCTGTATAAATCACCCCATGCATTTGTCACAGAGATATGCACTTCCATTAAACAAAAACTTGTTTGTCTAGTTACTCAATTAGAATCACCAATGGCTTCTCTCAGAGTTGTTTTTACTCTTGTAGTGATGTCCTTTCTCTCCTCTACTATGTCCCAAGCTCTTTCAGGTCTTTTTCCAGAATTCTATGAGTTTTCATGCCCACAAGCAAATGAAATTGTCATGTCTGTTTTGGAAGAGGCTATTTCTAAAGATCCAAGAATGGCTGCTTCGTTGCTCAGACTTCACTTTCATGACTGCTTTGTCCAGGTATAAACCTTATCATATATGCATTATCTTTTTTCTATTTCTTTCGCTTTAGGCATTTGGTATCCGAACCTCACAGGCCGACCTATCTGGTGGAACCTTAAAGGGTAAAGCATATGCATTCTCTTTTCTTTTTGTTCGCTTTAGACATTCAGTATTTGAAACTCACTGCCCGACTAATCTATTAGGCCCCACTAAAGAGGTAAAGCACTCCCCAGCCGGAGTTTATCACATAATATGTATTGTCAAATGTGAGAGTAAGTTACTAGTGAAGGTTTCACCAAGAATATTTCTTTCTTTTATAGGGGTGTGATGCATCAGTATTGCTAGATAAGACTAGTGCATTCAAAAGTGAAAAGGATGCAGGACCAAACAAGAATTCCATCAGGGGATTTGAAGTGATTGATGAGATCAAAGCTAGACTTGAACAAGTTTGCCCTCACACTGTCTCCTGTGCAGACATTCTAGCCCTTGCTGCTCGCGACTCCACCGTTCTAGTAAGCACCTTTTCGTTTCATCTTAATAACAATAGAGTACAAGTGCTTTTGAATTCTTGAACTTTGTAAAAGAGATTAATGCTGCTAAAATAATATGGTGAAACAGAGTGGAGGACCACATTGGGAAGTTCCACTAGGAAGAAGAGACTCAAAGGTAGCAAACATCAAGAAAGCAAACATAAACATTCCTCCACCAAATTCCACTATCCACAGCCTCATCAAACTTTTCGCCCAACAAGGCCTTGATGAAGAAGATCTTGTTGCTCTTTCTGGTGAGCTACTTAATCCTCCTGCAAACTCTTTTTACCTAGATGAGATAATGCTAAAAGTTTTAATAATTTTATCATGTAATAGGAGCACACACCATAGGTATGGCAAGATGTGTGTCATTTAGGCAAAGGCTATACAATCAAAAGGGTGACAACTTGCCAGATGCAACACTAGAGAAAACTTACTACACTGGTTTAAAATCAACTTGTCCAAGAAGAGGAGGAGACAACAACATTTCCCCTCTAGATTTCACATCTCCAGTCAGATTTGACAATACATATTTCAAGCTGTTGCTATGGGGCAAAGGACTTTTGAACTCAGATGAAGTGCTACTGACTGGCAAAGTAAAAAAGACAAAGGAATTAGTGAAGAGCTATGCTGAAAATGAGGCACTTTTCTTCCATCATTTTGCAAAGTCAATGGTGAAAATGGGGAATATCAAGCCACTTACTGGATCGAAGGGTGAGATCAGGAAGAATTGTCGCAGAGCTAACTAACTAAATATTTAGTTTCTGTGTATCTAAGAACTACTATATGGATTGTCATGTTTGCTTTATTTTCTGCTCAAAACCCGAGCTAGCACTATTTTTTAAGTTCAATTGATTTGCTCAATTCCTGTGGATTATTAAAGTTTCTATAAACTAAATTAAAGTAATACTCAAATTTTAGAACTATAGCATATTCTAAGCAATATAACACGGGGCAGATACAGAATTTAAAATTAATTGGTGCAGAGTGGTTGTAATATACACGTAGTATCTTGAAAACGTGGTACGCATAAATAATTATTTAAAAAATATTGAATTTAGTCGAACCAACTTGTTGTTGAACCCGCCACCACATTTAAGGATCATGATCGACGTAGGATGTTTCTCTCCTTATAGCATAAAATGTTGGAAATAAACCTATTAGCAATGTAAAGAATAAATAAATTCTCTTTTCCTCTCTTTATTTTTGTAGGTCCGTTTTGCTTTATTCATTCTTATCGTATGTGAAAGACACTTTGTCTTTCATTGGTGGTGGAAAGAACTTTCTTTCTCCTTATATTGAATTGTGTATTATTGGACTAGTAAAGAGCTGGCAAAAGGGAGTGGCCTCGCACACATGAGAATTGGGCTTGCAAGACGAAACGAGTTGATTTGCCCCCGTCGCGCGAGGTATACATGAGGCCTAATTTAAATCTGATTTTACAAAATATTATTTTTGATATTTTGAGCCTATCCGGAATATGACCAAATACGTTGTTACAAGAATATGTCTAGGTACATTGACAAAATTCAAACAGTAAGCCCATGGTCGGATTAATGATTCATCAAGTCTCCCTTGACCCTATCTGGACTATATAAACTAACCTTCTTCTTCCAATAGTTTTCTTGGCAATTCTTAGTGCAACCTCCAAACTTTTTAACCACGAGTGTATATGTTTGGAAGTGACTGTGTAACCTTGGGATAAATTTATACCGTCAACCAAACACAGTATAAATTTAATCCCAAACTTAAGTCTGGATATCCCACCTCATCCCATCAAATTTGAGATTATTTTATCCCACCTTCTAGATTGGCTAAAGTAGTCCAAAAATTATAGTCCCACGACTATAATCCCGAAATAATTTACTTCGCGAACCAAACTACCCCTAAAAATATAGATATCTGTCGAGGAACAGATGTATATTTATTAGTTCCGGACTCCCAAGTGCTATCTCTGCTCTATATTAACTTTGCGAAACCCTTAATATAGTCATTTAGTAGCCTCAATCATATAAATATTTGTTTGAATTACTAGACATTTTTCACAAACTTGACTGACGGAAACTCTTATTTCCATGTTTCTGATTCGTTAGTTTAATTCTGAAGCTATTTTTTGGCAAAGAAATAAATCTTTTGAAAATTATACATCTTGAAACGTATACTCCCATAGAAGGAATGGTCAAATTGAAAAATTAATTTTTCAGATCAGTTGCGGAGTCGATAAACTATGTCTTTTAGTTAAATCATAAGAACTTATTAAATAGGATTAATTCTATAGTTAAATCATAAGAACTTATTAAATAGGATTAATTCTAACTTTCGCATGATGAAAATATGTAAAAGGTCCCGAGGCGAAAATGATCCAATTAGACATCTGGACACTGATTAACATGAGAAAGGGGAATTTTCTTCATTCCTCCCTAAACCTATCACTTTATTAACATTCCTAAAAGGAAATAAATTGTGTTGTTTTTTAAAATATTAAATATTTTAAAACAAATTTAATTTTATTAAAACGACTAATATTTTGGAGAGGAAGGAGTAATTTGTATATCAGCGTCCTTGGAAATCAATTTAATCACAATCTTATAAAATCGTACGTTGACATGGTTATAAAGTATATAAGGTTTGCTTCCATCTTCAATATGCAAAATGTTGCTGTAAGGCAATCCCAGCTAGTTCATTCATTTGAGTTGTTTCTACCATCATTTAATTAACATGACAAATAGCTTGTTAATTATATAATCCAATTGGAAGGACAAGCTTCCCTTTTGTTTCAACTTTCATGCAATAACATAGCTATATATAAACTACTTTTATAATATTTCGAGTCGATCAATCGAACTACGTTTCTTTACTGAGTCCGCACCAAAATGGCACGTTTTTGGAGCTTAAAGACAAAAATGGCATGTCCTTTTTTTTTTTTTATACCATAATGGGCATTTCGTTGGATATCCAACGAAATGGTAAAAAAATTAACTTTTCCGTCAGTTAAAAAAAAAAAATCTGTTGCATTTCGCTAGACCTGTAGCGAAATGCAAATTAAATTTTTGTTTCACATTTCACCACAATTCTAGTGAAATGGAACAGATTTTTTTACTATTATTATTTTTACTGATGTCGTTACAACACTAGCGAAAAACATACAATTTTTTTTTTGTATTTCGCTCCACGTGTAGCGAATTTTTTTTTTTTTTTCTCAGTCTCTCCACTTTACCCTAAATTTCATTTTAACTCATCACTGCGCTGCACCTTCTTCCTCCGTTCTCCATTCTTTCTCATCTTCCTTTCTCCATTCTTTCTCTTCTTCTATGAATCCATCACAAGAATACCTCAACTTTTGCTCCATAATCTTTTTCAAACTGTTTTGAGGTAATTTATTAATTTTATAACTTTTTACATATATTTTTTGATTTAGTCATTATAAATTAGTTCATATTTAATTTTTTGATTTATTTATATCTTGTACTTAGTGTAGTAGATTATAATAAAGAAAACAAAAGTGACAAGTTTAATTAATCAATAGTTGCTAATTTCAATTGTTGCTTCAGTTAAAAAAAGCTTTAAAAAAATGTTAGTAGAGTTCATTGGTCAACAAACTGCAATTAAAATACTAAAAACATCGTTGAAGCTACTGGTTAAAGAGGTATAAATTCCTATTATAAAATGTTCTTTTAGTTAGTCATTTTCATAGAACATCAGTAAAAAAAAGTAAGATCAAGAAATTGTGAGGAAAGTAAGATCGTTAAATATAACATGAAAGATATTTGTATCATTTGTTGGGTCATTTTCTATGTTCAAATTGTGACTAGTCATTGGAGATTATTTTCTCTTGATAAGCATGAAGAATTTTACTTTTCAAATTAAAAGAATAAGATCAAGAAATTGTGCGGAACTTGGACTTGTGGTTTTTGTAGATAATCATCTTGTACTAACTTGACTAATCCCCTCTCCAGTCATATGGTTTGTTTTAAATAGAAAAGCAGTAGTTATCTATAAGATGAATACTATCATGACAATTAATTATAATGTTCTTAACCAAAAGTTTAATTACATTTCGTTGACCACATATCGAACTGCAATTAATTTTTGACAGTTGTACTCTCATTACATTTTTTTTTCCTTTTCTCATGTGATTATATATCTTATAGTTTGACCTTTGTTGACTTTCCTATTGAATATATAGTAAACAATTGTGTAATTTTCTTGGTTGTCAATTATTCTAACAGCAGTGGCTTCACGTTGCAATGTTATAGGTATGGATCCCCCAAAAGTCACTATATATCCCGGTCCAGAAAACTATGATGTGTTAATACTCCAGCAGCAGCATCGATCCCAGGCTGTGTGGGATAGGAAATTGACTGGACAGGACGCGTGTTTAACTATACGTCGTGCGAATCATGTGTCATACCCTATTTTAACCTGGGTCAAAATAGTTTACAACATCCGGATAATTCCGGGGTTATTTAAAGTTAAAGAGTCGCCACCTAATTAATTACGGTGAATTAGGTCACCTAAGGTTAATTAAAGTAATTATCTAGAGTTGATTTAAAGTCTACGAAACCGAAAGATCTAGGTAAGGGTTCAACTAACCTAGAGGGAAGGTATTAGGCATCCTCTAAGTTCCATTAACAAATGGTTAACCGACCGGACTTAAATTTAATTAGGCTTAGTGTAAATGTAACTTTTTTAATATTCAGAAAATAGTTTATAAATACTGCTAAAGTCTAAAAATATAGTAAGATTATTCAAAGTAAGATTTATAAAAATTGTTAGAGTTTTGAAGAAAAGAGTATAATGATGCCGTTTAAATAATACTCACAAATATTACTAAGGTTTTTTAAAAGATGCAGTTTTGAGTAAAGCTTGTGCCAAATGTAATAATCTTACGTAAAAGGAAACTTTAGATGCCAAAATAAAACTTATGAATACTACTAAGGCTTTAGCTAAAAATGCTATTTAAAGTAAGATTTGCATAAAATATATAAGTAGAAGAAAATAGGGTTTATGCAGTGTTTAAATAAATATTTTAAAAAATATGCATATTGATTCAAAACTTGGAGAGTTATTTATAAAATATATTTGATTTTATGTTTGCGTATTAGTGATGTTTCGAAATTTCTAAGATAGTAAAAGTGACTCTTGATTCTTTTAGCTCAAAATGTGTAGTCACAATTTCGTTTTGGAATTTAATTACTATAATAAAGAATATTTTAGGTGGTATAAATAATTTTCATATAAAACAAGGGATGAAACCTATAGAAATAATTATTAGCTCTTCTTTTAAATTAACTCTCATCATATTAATCTAACCCGCTAATTTCACTAAGGTTCATTCTAGCTAAGACAAACAAACAGAATGAAATACTAGTTGCACAATACAAATTAAAGGCATAAGAAAAAATAAATCAGAAGAGTAAATGATGCTAAAATGGGCTCGGCCCACTTTAAAGACTGCTGCTGCTGTTTCTCATTATTGGGCTTTGGCCCAGTGGGGTTTGACAGATTGCCTCGGGTGGCTGATGGGGCTGACTCGAGAGAGATTTTGTTGGGCTTTGGCCCAACATCGAATGCGGAGGGTGACGAGTCCCTCGGACTCGTGTGCGAGATGGTCATGCACCAAATAAAAGAAAAGGGGGTTAGTATGCGAGATAAAAAAAAACGGGAACTAAATAAATTCTTCATAAAAATCAGCCGTATAGTTTAAAGTATGAAAATTATCAAACTAAACATATATTTGACAAAAGTTCCATAATATTCCATTTAGCATGTGAGATCTGGACGCATTCAGATTATAACCAAAAAAAACATATTCCCTTATCTTCATTTCAACAGTTTTAAAACATTGATATTATGCCACGTCTATCCATCAAAGGATCATAAATAGATCAAGAGAGTCTTATTTCATGAAATCAACTAGCCTAGCGTGTGCAGTTACATGAAAGGAAATTTAATGGTGCTTACAAGAAAGCTAATGCTTGAGCAATTGGAAAATCTAATAAACTTAATAAAGGTTAAGTAGATAATCCAAAAAAAAAAGTAGCTAAATCCGAATGTATTAACCAAGCACATCCCACATTTAATTTTAGACTAGTTTGACGAGAACTTGAAGCTATTAGAAACAACACTTTCCGAACAAGACTAGATATTTGACACATGGGAAGCTCAACATAGAACATGGCTGTAAACATAGCTGGGAGCTGATTCTTTATCCTTAAGTCAAACAAAGATGTACTAGGATACATGTAGCTATATCTAATAAAACTTCACACTAATCTCATCACAATTTGATCATGAGTTAATCACACATTGAATAAATAGAACTGAACAAGATTACGACCCAAAGTTTAAGGAAAGAATTTGAACATACAACTCAGGATCAATTTGAAGATAAAGAAAGGTTCAGGTTTTATAACTGGGAAACAACAGTCAATTATGCTGACATCTCTTCTAACAGGAGGGGATTACAGGATCCAACAACCAACAGGATCAACAAATTATACTGGACTTAGTTATCTCACGTGAAATCTTAAACACCTTACTGAACTTAAATGAGCAGAACTCACTATTTTCTGGCGAATAATACCCAAGAATATATATTTGGTTTCATAACACACGAAGAATCGAAGGAACCAACGGAGATAGTTTAAACTAAAAAAAAACAGATCAACTAGACATGTAAAAGAGACCAACTTCTAAAACATATTCGGTGCTTTAATACTAGGATAACAACGAAACTCAAACTATAAGCATATAAATATGATACATAGCTTAATGGTAAGTTTAGATCACCTAAACTCTGGTTTTAACAGAGTGTTTTAAAGAAAACATCCTAATCTCATCAGGTTAAAAGAGAAATAGATTAAAAGATTCCTAAGTTCAAGTATGAATTGCTAGTTTTGTTATTTACGTTAATATAAACTTGCCTTTAAATCCAATACCTCATTAACTCATAGCACGAACTCAAAATTCAAACATAATACAAATTGATCCCGCGTTAAGGCAGCGGCCAATAGCTAAAACATATTAATCCTTTACGAAATACATATCTTGAGCTTAATCCCGCAACACAACAGGAGCTATGGGTATCTAACAACAACGAACAGGACTAAACGTGAGGGAAGAGGTTTAGGATGTGATTCAAGTAAAGTTTGCCCTATAACAGGTTTGTCGAGACTAAGCGAAGAGTTAAAACCTATCTCAAACTGATCAGCACCAACAAGCTAATAACGTAATAAAGATATTATTACCCATAACAATCAAATTGATAATAGCAGCAAACCAGTGACGACAAACCAACAAATCACATAAATTTAATTAATTATTTCCAACTAGGCCAGCCAACGACCAAACGATTAACGAACATCTCATAAGACTAAGACGGTGAACAGAAAATAAAAGGGAGACGAATGTTACCTTTTTCGGGTGCAGCGAACAGGGACGGGTCACAAATCCACTCGGACGCGACGAAAGCAACTAAAGTTTCAACTTGGAGAATGAAAATAGAGTCATATATGGCTGTTTTTAGGCTGTGGCTGTATTTCGACGATAATTTTCAATCCCAAATCTTGTATTTTCAGAAGTTTTTCTGATTTAAAAAGAGAAAATCGGGACCCGGCTCAAAGAAAACCTCAAGACTTTATGAGAGAAAAAAATGTTCAGGTTCCCCCTTTTCGGCTATGGCTTAAGGCCATTTTATAGTAGATGAAAAACTAGGGTTTCACTCCTTTTTGGGCGGGATTTGAAATCAAACTCGTTCAAAATCAGAACGTTGGGCTTGATTCATGTGATTTGATTCGGTATTACCAAAAATGGACCGATTCTTCTGTTTCTTTGAGATTTGTTGTGTTTGAAGCGAGGAAAGGGAAGATCTTTCTCGTCCATGACAAAAGAGCAAACGTAGGTAGAGGAAAGAGAGAGAGGCGTTTCTTGTGTGGAAATGGGTAGGCAAAGCGCCATGGTTGAAAGAGTGGTCAAGATTTGCTAAAAATGGGGAAAGGGACGAGAGAGAGAGAGAAAGAGAGAGGAGTTGCGGTTGTAGAGGAGATAGAGAAAGAGATTAGGGAAAAAGAAAAAGAATTGTAAATATAGTGGCCGGGGGTCGGGTAATGTATTTTGGATCGGGTCAGTTAATGGTTGATGGGCTATCACGAATTGGACTGATCCGTTTGGGTCATTTGTTTGGGCTATGTTTGGTCCGAAAATGTGGCCCTCTTCCTCCTTCAATTAATTTATTTTTTGGGCTTCTAATTTAGCAACCAGTATATATACTATGATAATTAATGATCAATGCGTAGAAAATAAAGACTTGGTAAAGTATAATTAATTTAACGAAAATAAGCGACAACGAACCCTTTTAAAAATTGTGATAAAGTAATACTATTAATATTGGTAGTAGAATAATGAAAATGAAAGCAATGATGGTAGTAGAAATAATAGTGAAAATAAAATATTTAGATTTAATTAATTTAAAAGCCCAAGGAAATAAATTAGAATAAATGAGGGACAAAATTGGGTGTCAACAGATGCCCCTCTTCGACCGGAGACGATGTAAGAGTTTTCGGGCGAAGAAGTTGACGAAGTAGCCAATTTTGTTCCGACCAATAAATGTGAATTCGGAAGAATTTGAAAAATATGGGCGGGAGAATTGGTGGCAAATATTATAGGACAGAAGGAATTATGACCAAATCTCAAATTTTGAATAGCCTATGTATCACGGGTTTTGTGGAAATCAAACTGTATGTAGTTCGAAAGAAGCGGGTTGATACTGACGCTACGCTTTTTGCCCCAGTGTTGGATTATGGTGAGACTGGGATATAGGAAAGGCTTACAAGATTGTGAAAGGAGTTGCTTGAGTAGAGTTTTAGCGGTGGATATGAAAGAGAAATTAACCTACGTAGCACGTGTTTGTGGACGTAGGCGGAGTTGAGTTCGAGAGTAGATCCGTGACCCTTGCTTGTGAGTTTGATATTCCTCTTCAGCAAATTTGCCCCAGTTCACTGCGTAAGATAAAGTTTCACGTTGCGTTGTGTCTCTATAGATTGTACTTTCTGTCAAAGACTGAAATTCATGTCAAAATTAATAATAAAGTTGGAATTATAAAATTATAAAGAGTGTAACATGATAGTAAATATGAGTGTGAGAGTGAGGATGAAGCCGTGTGGCTTATAATGAAGCAGTGTGGCCAAAATGTCGTCTCTGGTTGTCTTCAGGGACTTGAATGAATGCGCGATGTTTATGCTGAATATCTCCAGTTGTATTTGAAGACTTTAATAATAATAAGGCCTCGGTGTCTTCTCCGGGACTCGATGATAAATGATATACGGAATTTAAAGTAAAATCGTTAAAGTAGGTAAAGTGAATGGTAAAGTAAAGTAGTAAAGTAGAGAGTAAAGTAAAAGTGTAGCCGTTCGGCTTATGCAGATGAGGCCGTGTAGCCATGCGATGTCTCCGGTTGTCTTCGGGGACTTGATGAAGATTTCCGTAAAGTCCGGGGTAAAGTTGTAAAGTGGATGATGTCTCCGGTTGTCTTCGGAGCCTTGATGATAATTCTTAATGATGATCCCTCCGGTTGTCTTCGGAGACTTAATGTTGATTCCTGCAAAATTCAGGGTAAAGTGGTTAAAGTAGGTAAAGTGAATGATAAAGTAGAGAGTAGAGTTATAGTGTAGCCGTCTGGCTTATGCATGTGAGGCTGTGTAGCCGAATGATGCCCCCGGTTGTCTTCGGAGACTTGATGATGATCCCTCCGTTGTCTTCGTGACTGTTAAGACTTGATGATGATGCCCTAGAGAGTTGTCTTCGGAGACTTAATGTTGATTCATGTGAGGCTGTGTAGCCGAATGATGCCCCCGGTTGTCTTCGGAGACTTAATGATGGTCCCTCCGGTTGTCTTCGGAGACTTAATGTTGATTCCTGCAAAGTTCAGGGTAAAGTGGTTAAAGTAGGTAAAGTGAATGATAAGAATGTAGATTCCTGTAAAATTGGTAAAATAAATGATAAAGTAGAGAGGAAAAAGTGATAGCATAGCCATTTGGCTATGATGTTGACGGTATCGTGATAAGCCAAACTAGCGACACGTAATCTTGATTTAATTCATCTTCAATCTTGGTAACCTACAAAATAGGTATAATTGTTAATAAAGTCATAAAGTTATTGTAATAAAGAATGAAAGTAGAGATAAAGTTGGAAATAAAGCCGTTTGGCTTTTAAGGCGAGGCTTCTCGGCCATGATTGATGGACTTGACTGTTGATCTCGCGATTTTAGATTCCTGCACTCAAAGAAAAATTCTTAGTTTGGGAGGGGAAGTTGATTCGTGTTGACTCGAAGCTTGACGTTGTTGGCACTCCATTCGTCTTGTTTGTTTGGATCTTGTGATCTCCGTTCAAACCTCGATAGATGAACAGTAGTGAAACAATTGAAAGAAAGTATTTCATTTGTAAGTATATGTATGTATAAGGAAATGTAATTATATGTATATAAGTTGTGAAATATATATATGTAAATGTATGTGTATAAGTTGTAAAATATTTCTGCCAACCTCAGATTGTGACACAATTGAAAAATCATTTGTCTATAATAATTTCTGTCTGGTAGCCTTAATCTTGTCGATGTCTAACTCTGTTCTTGTCTAATCTTCCAAAATATGCCCCAGTTTTGGCTCAGAAGGGTGTACTAAACTTATGTTGTGGTGTGACCGAACCTTATATAGGTTGCCTACGTATCCTGCCAAAGGAATCAGGTCAGAACGTAGTTCGTAGGGTACCTAAAATGGTTTGAAATTGTCTAATAAAGGGACCGAACCCGATGTGGATTGCCTACGTATTCCACCAAGGGAATCAGGTCGGCGTAGTTCTGTTACGTAAAATGGCTAAAGGTTTGTTGGCTTTCTACCTAAATATGTTTGACCTGTATGTTGATAGTCTACGAATCCCGCCGAGGGAATCAGGCTAAGCGTAATTCTCCTTGTATAAGGATTTTGGATTTTCTGTTATAATGCAACCGAACCCTATGTGGGCTGCCTACGTATCCCACCACGGGAATCAGGTCAGCGTAGTTCGTATAGTGTATTAAGGAAAGGTTGCAAACTAGGTTGTCTAACCTAATGTCGTACTTTGATTTCTTCTAGCTTCTAGCCTTGAGGTTTATGACATCACCTATCGGCTATTTCGTTTTTTTTTTTTTTTCAAATGGAATCTTGTCTTGTCCTCTAATTTCTTTGTTACTCTCTTAGGGTGTATGTTGTCTATTTGTTTATGTCACAGTCATAGAGTTGGCAGATTTGATAAATAAAGTAGAAAATAATAATAGATGATTAAGGAAAATCAGAAATGCATTCATAGTTTTGCAATTTAAGCCTTCAAAAGATGAAGCGAAACAACAAAAGTTTTAGGGCACAATTTAAGCCTCAATTTTTAAAAAAAAGTTCACTACATGTTCAAATCTACCAAGACTCCCGGCGAACCAAGGACGGAGTACAAGTCCACTTCTTCAGAGTCTCTCCTGGTTCGGCACCCGGATGGTCGGTGTCTCGGTGTTGTGAGTAGTTGTAGCAACAATCTTCACTGGTGCAACAAAGTTGGAGACATGCCCCTCTCCATCTTTCCAATTGGCGCAATGGCCTCTTTCAAATTCTTGACTTCTTCGATAGTTATCATGTTCACGTTGGCGTTTTCGTGAGTAGGCGAAGGGATTGTTGTTCACATTGGGCCGAGCTCTAGTGAGCTGGATTGCTCCTTCCTTAATCAAGGCTTCAATTTTGTTTTTGAGCCCATAGCAATCTTCAGTGTCGTGCTCTACAACTCCAGAATGGTATGCACAGCGCTTGGAACCATCAAACCATTTTGGAATAGGATCGGGAATCTTCCCTCCATAGGTTGTACCACACCTGCCGCTTTCAGTCTTTCAAATAATTGAGCTAAAGGTTTAGCGAACCGAGTGTAATTTCGGGTATTTTTGATGTTCGGGTTTGGACGGGCTTTATGTGTGGTATGTGGTCGATTTTGGTAGGTGGGAGCTTGAACAGGTTGGTATGGACGTGGGTTTTGATAGTGAGGTGCTCGGGATTGGTAGTAATTAGCTTAGGTATTGTAGGCAGGGTAAGGAGTTAGTGGAGCTTGGTAGAGTTCAGTGTAGTGGTAAGGGTAGAAGGGTTGTTGTGGATAGTTATGGTATGTAATGGCTCGGTTTGGTGGGTTCAGAGGAGTAGTTGTAGGTGGTGGATTAGTGTTGGTGGGTAGAGGAATGTAAGGCGTATGACATAGTGATTGATTTGGTGAGTTGACAGGCGGTGGATTTGCAAGGGTGATTGAAGGAAAGTTGTTGTTGGTAGATGCGTTATTTCGGGGAGGAAAATATTCTGGAACTGGAAAATGATGCGGGTTTGGTGCGACGTTCATAGGTTCAGGAGGTGGACTTTGGAGTGTAACGGATAAGTTGGTCATGTTTTTAACCCGATTTAGTTCTCCGCGTAGATCCTCGATCTCTTGAGTCAGGCGGGCGATATGTTCATCTGTTGAATGGTAGTGCTATGTTCGGAAGTCCCAAGGGGATCACTAGAGACCACGATGTTTTCTGAATCAGTTGAAATAGACGCGGCCGGATCAGACATAGTAATTTCCTTTCCTTGAACCATCCAATTGCGTTGAGGTAACGAAGACGTCTTTGACCTTGTAAGGTAAGGATGGTCAGCCATCTCGAGTGTCAACACGAATCAACTTTTGGGAATAAAAATAAGGAAACATAAACAATGCAAATGATATTAGTTTTGTGATCACATAAAATCAAGCAAGTTATGTAGCAAATAAGTCTCCAAATAAAGTCAAACAAGTTGTCACACAAATATATCAAACAATAACGCGTCCTAATTATGCATGTGACCTCTTTGTGCCAGAGGTAGGCCTAACGTTTGTTTGAAGGGTAAAGTGTGCCATAATACGTCATTCCATTACTTTTGATTAATTAAACAAATTCTATTTCCCAAAATAAAGTACAAAATGTTAATATTTATTACATATTAAATGAATACAACATAAAGTTTTCCTAATCTAAATAAAGTAAATGCAATTTCCTATATCTAAACGTAAAGCTCCATTTTGTGGCGTCCTTGATCTCCGTCACTTGTTGTACTCCAACGCAAATCCATACCTGCCATAAGAATGTTAGTTGATCCCTCCCTCCTAAAGTTTAATTAATTTAAAGCGAATAGTCAATATTTAGGCACAGTTATCCTTCAAACATGCACATAAAGTATGATTAGTGTCACTTGGGGTCGTGAACCCACTCGGACGTTTGGGTAAAGTCATCTAATGGATTTAATACACCAAGGGTATTAAACCTCCTAGGTCATGAAATGTTGCTCCTAATAACGGGTATTGGTTTAGCTCTATCCTAGGCTGACTAAGAGTTGGCTGCCTATGACACAAGGTTCCCCCAAGCGGACAACTTGGGAATGGAAAGTCCATGGCTGTCGACTGCACCGCCGATCGACTAAATCCATAAGATCAATCCGACTAAAAAGGTTTTTAGTAGTGCACGGCCGCGAACCGCGAAACCGTTTTAAGTGTGTGAATTTGTGTGAATTTTCCAGGACTGGAGGAAGATGATACGGAATGACAGTTTATCAAAACAGTAACAATTAAATAGTTTATATCAAACAAACAATTAATAGCACGCAAAAACAGTCAATAATAATTAAAATAAGCACACAAAGCCTAATTAAAACTAAGTCTGTTATGGTTAGAACCTAGATAAGTTAGAACCTATCATTTGTCATACCCTATTTTAACCTCCGGGTCAAAATAGTTTAAAAATATTTAAAGTTAAAAGCCACCTAATTATTTATGGTGAATTCACCTAAGTTAATTAAAGATTATAAATTTTAAAGTCTACGAAACCAAAGATCTTGGAGGGTTCAACTAACCTAGAGGGAAGGTATTAGGCATCCTCTAAGTTCCATTAATAATGGTTGACCGGACTTAAATTTGCTTAGTTAATGTAACTTTTTTAAATAATACTCATAAAAAAATATTAGTTTTATAAGATTTATAAAAAAGTTTTTTTAAAATAATGTTATTTAAAAATACTTGTAAATAAATGTAATAAAAAGATATTTAAGTAAAGTTTAGTGCCAAATGTAAAAGGAAACTTTAGATGTCAAAATAAAACTTATGAATACTACTAAGGCTTTAGCTAAAAATGCTATTTAAAGTAAGATTTGCATAAAATATATAAGTAGAAGAAAATAGGGTTTATTTTTGTTTAAATAAATATTTTAAAAATATGCATATTGATTCAAAACTTGGAGAGTTATTTATAAAATATATTTGATTTTATGTTTGCGTATTAGTGATGTTTCGAAATTTCTAAGATAGTAAAAGTGACTCTTGATTCTTTTAGCTCAAAATGTGTAGTCATGCTGTTTTGGAATTTAATTACTATAATAAAGAATATTTTAGGTGCTATAAATAATTTTCATATAAAACAAGGGATGAAACCTATAGAAATAATTATTAGCTCTTCTTTTAAATTAACTCTCATCATATTAATCTAACCCGCTAATTTCACTAAGGTTCATTCTAGCTAAGACAAACAAACAGAATGAAATACTAGTTGCACAATACAAATTAAAGGCATAAGAAAAAATAAATCAGAAGAGTAAATGATGCTAAAATGGGCTCGGCCCACTTTAAAGACTGCTGCTGCTGTTTCTCATTATTGGGCTTTGGCCCAGTGGGGTTTGACAGATTGCCTCGGGTGGCTGATGGGCCGACTCGAGAGAGATTTTGTTGGGCTTTGGCCCAACATCGAATGCGGAGGGTGACGAGTCCCTCGGACTCGTGTGCGAGATGGTCATGCACCAAATAAAAGAAAAGGGGGTTAGTATGCGAGATAAAAAAAAAAACGGGAACTAAATAAATTCTTCATAAAAATCAGCCGTATAGTTTAAAGTATGAAAATTATCAAACTAAACATATATTTGACAAAAGTTCCATAATATTCCATTTAGCATGTGAGATCTGGACGCATTCAGATTATAACAAAAAAAAAACATATTCCCTTATCTTCATTTCAACAGTTTTAAAACATTGATATTATGCCACGTCTATCCATCAAAGGATCATAAATAGATCAAGAGAGTCTTATTTCATGAAATCAACTAGCCTAGCGTGTGCAGTTACATGAAAGGAAATTTAATGGTGCTTACAAGAAAGCTAATGCTTGAGCAATTGGAAAATCTAATAAACTTAATAAAGGTTAAGTAGATAATCCAAAAAAAAAGTAGCTAAATCCGAATGTATTAACCAAGCACATCCCACATTTAATTTTAGACTAGTTTGACGAGAACTTGAAGCTATTAGAAACAACACTTTCCGAACAAGACTAGATATTTGACACATGGGAAGCTCAACATAGAACATGGCTGTAAACATAGCCGGAGCTGATTCTTTATCCTTAAGTCAAACAAAGATGTACTAGGATACATGTAGCTATATCTAATAAAACTTCACACTAATCTCATCACAATTTGATCATGAGTTAATCACACATTGAATAAATAGAACTGAACAAGATTACGACCCAAAGTTTAAGGAAAGAATTTGAACATACAACTCAGGATCAATTTGAAGATAAAGAAAGGTTCAGGTTTTATAACTGGGAAACAACAGTCAATTATGCTGACATCTCTTCTAACAGGAGGGGATTACAGGATCCAACAACTAATAGGATCAACAAATTATACTGGACTTAGTTATCTCACGTGAAATCTTAAACACCTTACTGAACTTAAATGAGCAGAACTCACTATTTTCTGGCGAATAATACCCAAGAATATATATTTGGTTTCATAACACAGTAACTGAAGGAACCACTGGAGATAGTTTAAACTAAAAAAAAAACAGATCAACTAGACATGTAAAAGAGACCAACTTCTAAAACATATTCGGTGCTTTAATACTAGGATAACAACTGAAACTCAAACTATAAGCATATAAATATGATACATAGCTTAATGGTAAGTTTAGATCACCTAAACTCTGGTTTTAACAGAGTGTTTTAAAGAAAACATCCTAATCTCATCAGGTTAAAAGAGAAATAGATTAAAAGATTCCTAAGTTCAAGTATGAATTGCTAGTTTTGTTATTTACGTTAATATAAACTTGCCTTTAAATCCAATACCTCATTAACTCATAGCACGAACTCAAAATTCAAACATAATACAAATTGATCGCGCGTTAAGGCAGCGGCCAATAGCTAAAACATATTAATCCTTTACGAAATACATATCTTTAGCTTAATCCCGCAACACAACAGGAGCTATGGGTATCTAACAACAACGAACAGGACTAAACGTGAGGGAAGAGGTTTAGGATGTGATTCAAGTGAAGTTTGCCCTATAACAGGTTTGTCGAGACTAAGCGAAGAGTTAAAACCTATCTCAAACTGATCAGCACCAACAAGCTAATAACGTAATAAAGATATTATTACCCATAACAATCAAATTGATAATAGCAGCAAACCAGTGACGACAAACCAACTAATCACATAAATTTAATTAATTATTTCCAACTAGGCCAGCCAACGACCAAACGATTAACGAACATCTCATAAGCCTAAGACGGTGAACAGAAAATAAAAGGGAGACGAATGTTACCTTTTTCGGGTGCAGCGAACAGGGACGGGTCACAAATCCACTCGGACGCGACGAAAGCAACTAAAGTTTCAACTTGGAGAATGAAAATAGAGTCATATATGGCTGTTTTTAGGCTGTGGCTGTATTTCGACGATAATTTTCAATCCCAAATCTTGTATTTTCAGAAGTGTTTCTGATTTAAAAAGAGAAAATCGGGACCCGGCTCAAAGAAACCTCAAGACTTTATGAGAGAAAAAAATGTTCAGGTTCCCCCTTTTCGGCTATGGCTTAAGGCCATTTTATAGTAGATGAAAAACTAGGGTTTCACTCCTTTTTGTGCGGGATTTGAAATCAAACTCGTTCAAAATTAGAACGTTGGGCTTGATTCATGTGATTTGATTCGGTATTACCAAAAATGGACCGATTCTTCTGTTTCTTTGAGATTTGTTGTGTTTGAAGCGAGGAAAGGGAAGATCTTTCTCTGTCCATGACAGAGCAAACGTAGGTAGAGCAGAGAGAGGGCATTTCTTGTGTGGAAATGGGTAGGCAAAACTGCCATGGTTGAAAGAGTGGTCAAGATTTGCTAAAAATGGGGAAAGGGACGAGAGAGATGAGAGAAGAGAGAGGAGCTGCGGTTGAAGAGGAGATAGAGAAAGAGATTAGGGAAAAAGAAAAAGAATTGTGGGCTGGCCGGGTCGGGTAATGTATGGGCTGGATCGGGTCAGTTAATGGTTGATGGGCTGTCACGAATTGGACTGATCCGTTTGGGTCATTTGTTTGGGCTATGTTTGGTCCGAAAATGTGGCCCTCTTCCTCCTTCAATTAATTTATTTTTTGGGCTTCTAATTTAGCAACCAGTATATATACTATGATAATTAATGATCAATGCGTAGAAAATAAAGACTTGGTAAAGTATAATTATTTAACGAAAATAAGCGACAATGAACCCTTTTAAAAATTGTGATAAAGTAATACTATTAATATTGGTAGTAGAACAATGAAAATGAAAGCAATGATGGTAGTAGAAATAATAGTGAAAATAAAATATTTAGATTTAATTAATTTAAAAGCCCAAGGAAATAAACTGAAATAAATGAGGGACAAAATTGGGTGTCAACAGTCATAACAAGAATCGTTGCCCCAATCGTACTCAGTAGTTGTTGTTGCTTGTTTCCTATTATGTTTTTTCATGAGTTCTATGTTGTTGTTATCTTATGTAATCTTCAACAATATGCTGTTGTCCTTATTTTAAAATATAAACGGTTCGTATTGTGGAGTTTAATTGTGTCTTTAATTTAACACTTATTGTTTGATGAAACTTACACAATGCTTTATTGAATAAACATAAAATTACATTATAATTGAAAATTAAAACACATAACACATAGTTGGTCTAAGGGCATTCGTTAGGCATGTCATCATCTAATTTGTAAAGTTCGTGTGCTAAAACACTTGGTCTTTCATGTTCTGTGCGTGCGATTTGTTGCTGCAGCTTGTTCTTCAGCGAGCTTAAGGATATAGTACCTACAACGTCTCACTAACATCCTATTATTCTCCTTTCGAATTTGTTTCACAACTACCTCATATTCTACTATATCTCTGCGCTCCATCCACACAGAGAATCGATGTGGCTTGGGTGCCCCCAGTTCCTCAAGCTCATGAATGAGCCTATTTGACTCATGGTACCTATGATCCCATTCACGTCGTAATCCGCAGTAGTACTCACATGGATCTAATTTTTTTCATCATCCGAAAATCATCTTCTAGTTTGTCAAGCATGTGTGGGTTGTACATGTCCATCTCAAAATCATATGGATCCCATGTTCCAACGTCGCTGTTGGGTGACTCTGAATTTGAGCTATCATTCCTGTTTTCCGGGAATGCCCAAGCAACGGGTGAGGAAGAGCTTCCAGGAGTGTTCTCTTTATTCTTCGACATTTTTTGGATAGTAAATAGATTGTAAACGCTCACCTGAGGATAACAATGGCTGGTTAGAATACTTTATAATGTAAATTTTTTATATGTAAAATCAAAAATTGAAGTAATCCAAGTCCTATTTCTAGATTTTCGTCATGGACTTGTCAAATAAAAAATCTACTTCCATACTTTGCAAACTGTAACACCCAAAAATTCAAGAAACGGATTTTTTTTTTTTTTAACAGGGACTAGTCAAATCCAATTTTTTTTAAAGAATCTTTTCAGAAGCTTTCTTGTACTCATCTTTTCCAAGCTTTTATATTTCGTTGCATAATTTGCAAAATGCAAAACTAAAAAAATTGGCTTGGAAACGGATTCTTTTGTTTTACAGGGACAAGTCAAATCAATTTTAATTTAAGAATCTTTTCAGAAGCTTTCTTTTACTTATCTTTTCCAAGCTTTTACATTTCGTTGCATAATTTGCGAAATGCAAAATTTAAAAAATTGGCTCTTGATTGTAAACGCTCACCCGAAGATAACAATGACCGGTTAGAATACTTTGTAATGTAAATTTTTTATATTTCGTTGCATATGCAACGAAATGTAAAATAAAAAATTGAAGTAATTCAAGTCCTATTTCTAGCTTTTCGTTATGGACTTGTCAAATCAAAAATGTACTTCCATATTTTGCAAACTGTAACACCCAAAAATTGACTTGGAAACAGATTCCTTTTTTTTTTTTTTTATAGGGACAAGTCAAATCTAATTTTTTTTTGAAGAATCTTGTCAGAAGCTTTCTTGTACTTATCTTTTCCAAGCTTTTATATTTCGTTGCATAATTTGGGAAATGCAAAACTAAAAAAATTGGCTTAGAAACGGATTCCTTTTTTTTTTTTTTTTTTTACAGGGACAAGTCAAATCAATTTTAATTGAAGAATCTTTTCAGAAGCTTTCTTTTACTTATCTTTTCCAAGCTTTTACATTTCGTTGCGTAATTTGCGAAATGCAAAACTAAAAAAATTGGCTCTTGCTTGTAAATGCTCACCCGAAGATAACAATGACCGGTTAGAATACTTTGTAACATAAATTTTTTATATTTCGTTGCATATGCAACGAAATGTAAAATAAAAAATTCAAGTAATCCAAGTCCTATTTCTAGCTTTTCCTGATGGACTTGTCAAATAAAAAATGTACTTCCATATTCTGCAAACTATAACACCCAAAAATTGAAGAAACGGATTCCTTTTTTTTTAACAGGGACAAGTCAAATCCAAATTTTTTTTGAAGAATCTTTTCAGAAGCTTTCTTGTAATTATCTTTTCCAAGGTTTTATATTTCGTTGCATAATTTATGAAATGCAAAACTAAAAAAATTGGCTTGAAAACAGTTTCCTTTTTTTTTATTTTTTACAGGGACAAATCAAATCCAATTTTTTTAGTTTTGCATTTCGCAAATTATGCAACGAAATGTAAAAGCTTGGAAAAGATAAGTACAAGAAAGCTTCTGAAAAGATTCTTAAAAAAAAATTGAATTTGACTTCTCCCTGTAAAAAAAAAAAAAAAAAAGGAATCCGTTTCCAAGCCAATTTTTGAGTGTTACAGTTTGCAAATATGGAAGTATATTTTTTATTTGACAAGTGCATGATGAAAAGCTAGAAATAGGACTTGGATTACTTCAATTTTTGACATTTCGTTGCATTTCAAAAATAGAGGTATCCAATTCTTTTTTGAAAGAATTAATATTTTCTTAAATTACATTCATCCATCTATAAATAATCGGACCAAAAAATATAAACTTTCAACCAATATTCATCGTATTCAATTATCTATATCTCAAACTAACTAACTTCATTAATGTCAAAAAAACCTTTTTTCAGCGGATGGTTTAAAAAAAAAACATAAAGGAGAGGGGAGTTCAAGAAACCCCGATGGGAGGGTCGGAAAAATAAATTTAATTACACCATATCTAGGGAAAAAAAATTATGTTTGGTTGTTATACTAGCTTGCATTCACAAAATTATTATGGTGTCCTTTGCCCCCTGAAAAACGAACCGATAAATATCATCCAACCACTGGGAGACGCCGGACATATCATTGAAGGCGATGTTCATGACTACAAGCCTCCCAGCGTAGGCGTATGGGGGGAAAAGCTCCAGTGGGTGGAGCTATACTCCAAGCGGTGCGACTACGAGGTGTTATGTCGTTGGCACGGTCTTCCGGTGGTCCAAGCATTATCAGCCACCTACCAAACGAATTATCTAAAAGACGAAGCGTCGGTTATTTTGGCATTGCACAAAGACATATTGGAGTTGGAAAAAACTTTAGCCCTCCATCATGCTCTTGAAGACCTTAATTTTGGAGGGACCGAGGAAGAATGTTGGCAAGTGTTGGAAAATGAGAAACTACATCGTGATAACTCTTACCCAATCTATCCTGACATGCCGGAGTGGAACGACCAAGAAAAATATTTACTAGGAAGTGTCAATTGGGGGATACCCTGGTGCTGCAAAAGCTTGACGAAGGAAATTTTATTTGGTAGCGATGAAATGAGAGAACGCTGTGAACTGTACGGCTTGGACTACGACGCTCTCGGATGGGAGGGGGGAAATCGCTCACCCGGCAATGAAGATGGATGAGATGGAGAGGAAGATGAAGATGAAGATGAATACGATAGCATTAATGTCATTCCTGACACTGAAGAAGATTAGAATACTTAGATTAATAAGATATCGTTTATATTTTTAATGTAGTCGGATTTGTGTACTTGAAATTCAAATTGAAATAACATTGAAAAATGAAAAAGGTACAAATACAACACTTAACTAGCCGACATAACAACAGAAAATGCTTATGGAAAATCATCTTCATCAGACATTTCGCAGTCCGAGTTCCAATCAAGTGTAACATATAACCCCATTCTGTGTCCCTCCAAACGCAACCATCGCAAACGCATCCTATTAATTTCATCGTGAATGCGGTTCAAAGCAAGATTCAGTTCTTGGGGTGATGTGAGCGGCATGCCTATTGCACGGCGTTTTGGACGATGTAGGCCACGACTTCTTAAATCGGTCTCAATATTATGAGCTTCATCCAGACGGTAGTTCCATTCTCTCCTCATCTTGCCAATGTATTATCTATTGTACCGCTCACTCGGATTAAGCGAGTACTCAGATTCACGTTCCAAGACCCATTGACTCAAAAATGTCACCTGGGTGATATGTCATTGGGCCGCGTTGCCAGAAGAATGGATTCCACGATGACATTTTGAAAGAGTTTGTTTTAGCGTGGTGAAATGAATGAGGTATTATGAAAGACTATTTATAGAAAAATACAGGGTGCAGAAAGGTCTAAACCACACATGCAATTTTAATAGTTATTAAAAAAAACATTTCGCTGGTTGCCATCAATTATTAATAATTAAACTAACTACTTCGCTTAAGAAAATTTAAAATCAATGCATTAAGTAAATTAAAACATAATAATTCATATAGAAGTCTAATTAGTCAGAAATACACAATAATTCATATTGACGGAATGTATGTCGTTACTATATATTAAATGTAAAAAAAAAAAATATAGTTATTAAAAAAACATTTCGCTGGTTGC
Organism: Lycium ferocissimum; assembly: GCF_029784015.1. Classification (NCBI taxonomy): domain Eukaryota; kingdom Viridiplantae; phylum Streptophyta; class Magnoliopsida; order Solanales; family Solanaceae; genus Lycium; species Lycium ferocissimum. Next base: position 110,952 of record NW_026713197.1, read on the forward strand.
CATCAATTATTAATAATTAAACTAACTACTTCGCTTAAGAAAATTAAAAATCAATGCATTAAGTAAATTAAAACATAATAATTCATATAGAAGTCTAATTAGTCAGAAATACACAATAATTCATATTGAAGGGATGTATGTCGTTACTATATATTAAATGTAATTTTTTTTTTTATAGTTATTAAAAAAACATTTCGTTGGTTGCCATCAATTATTAATTAAACTAACTACTTCGCTTAAGAAAATTAAAAATCAATGCATTAAGTAAATTAAAACATAATAATTCATATAGAAGTCTAATTATTCAGAAATACACAATAATTCATGTTGAAGGAATGTATGTCGTTACTATATATTAAATGTAAAAAACAAATTATAGTTATTAAAAAAACATTTCGCTGGTTGCCATCAATTATTAATAATTAAACTAACTACTTCGCGTAAGAAAATTAAAAATCAATGCATTAAGTAAATTAAAATATAATAATTCATATAGAAGTCTAAATAGTCATAAATACAAAATAAATTTTCAAAATAAGTTGTTAAAGCTCCTCATGCATCCCTACGTGTGCATCCTTTCCTCCAACCAGTGCCGCATTGTGTTGGCTGGCAATCCCTACGAGATCTGCGCGGGGGAACCCCCTCATGCATCGCTACCGTAGCCTATAAATATCATACAAAATAAAAATTACTTTTCAATGCGACACTTATATATACATAAAAAATTAAATTCAAAACAAACCTGTGCCTCTAAGTCCCGAACATCTGGCGTAGGTGCTAATGCATCTTTAAAACTGAGCCTCCTTCCATCACAGGGAAAATTAACTAGAGGTCGGGATGAGGTGCTAGTCTGAGGAACGTGGAAAAAGAGGTTCGCCAAAGCCTCTTGGCTCCAAGGTTGTGGGGAATTGCTAAATGGGGTGAAACCTTTTAATGTTGATGTTGCTTGTGGAGTGACCATATTAGACGAGTTATATGGAGCCTCAGACGGAATCGTAGATGGGCCAGATATATCCATGGTCGGATAGTGGGAGCTATGTATATCCATAGATGAGTGACATGGAGCTTCTGGAGCAGATGGTCACAGACGGGGCCGTGTAAAAATCCATCGACGGATAATATGGGCTAGGTAAATTCGTATGTGGGTGATGTGGACTAGATGGGTGATATGGGCTGGGTAAATTCGTAGGTGGGTGATGTGGACTAGATGGGTGATATGGGCTGGGTAAATTCGTAGGTAGGTGATATGGAATAGATACATCCGTACCTGAATGATACGGAGCAGTCATAGATGGGCCGAAAAAATCAATCGAATGGTCCGTACCTAGGTCTGGCTCTAGATCATCAACATGATCGTCATCAACAAGCTGGTGCGCCACATGACCTCGACCCCGTGGGTTACTAGCACCAAGTACATTTGCACGTTGCCGACGTCCAGTTGGCAACTTAGGCGGTGCCATATAATCTGCTGATGGTATATAATTGGGATCAAATGTCAACCTCGTCCCCATTGCAGCAAAGATTCGCAGACTCAACGACATGTTAATAAACCTCTGCATCAATGCATTCATATCTTGAGAATCTGAAGGCCACTGTGACGGATCTTCCTGAGTACTGTAAGCCAAATATCTAACTCCATGAATTCCACGAGCCTACAAAAAAATATATAACAAACAGTGACGTAAGAAAGCCATTGATTGGCAAAAAGAAATTAATGTGTATCATATATGTACAGTTATTAATATTACTAAAATATTTAATACATATGATACACATGTATTTGTATGTAAATCGGTTCCAAATCCTTTATATGATGATTTAGTTAGAAAAAATAATTAAATTACTTTCATATTCATGGTCAATGTTTATTCATTTTGAAAGGAAAAAAAATTGTGTCAACTAATAGCCAACAATACTTTTAAAAACTTAATTAGTTTTAACTATCTATAGTAATATCATACATTCTTTTGCTAAATAACGAAGGATAAAAAGTATAAAAATTGAAGCACGTAGGTTAAGAGAATCATGGTAAATTTGCTTGAATAATGGCATTGAATGAGATTTGTAGTAAGTCAAATTCTTAGACTATAAGTCAAGATATATTAATTAGTACTAGCATTGATTTTGTTTCTACTCAAATGTTGGAAAACTATATATTACATCATTAACTGTCTATTTAACTTGACATGCACCAAAAGTTACGTACCAGTGCTTCGTGCCTCCCTGCGAGGTGTTGGTATCCCCTATCCACGGTATGTTCTGGATTTCCTGTGAAAGTGCAGGAGTGCCTCCGGTACCATTTAAAATATTCGGAATTCGATCCGGGCGCTACAATAGTACGATTAGCTTCAACTGTTATGTCCCGACGATGTTCCCACAAATATTCAGTTCTCTGAAAATTACCCAGAATCTCCAAACTTATCTTAAATCGCTTGTCCAGTTCAAAATGAAATGGTTTATGTGGTGGGAATGGTCCCGGAACAGGCTGCTCCATACCAAATTGTCTGAGGACCCGACCCGCCATGTGCCACTCTCGGTAGATCCCACAAATGAGTGGCACCTGCGCCCTCCAAATGTCTTGACCACGTCGGCACCACTCCGGAAGTCCATTATTGATGGCCTCTGTATAAGGCTCCCACACAAACTATGATAGCAAAAATATTATACAGTCATTTATAATTTATAATACAAATTATACATTTTCCCATTACAACAAACATCCATTATGCATTTTCACAAAATAAGGGTAGTTAAGTAAAGATTAGAACATTCAAGCAATTTCCTTCCTTCTGACGACACAAAACTTCATCATTTCCAAACCATGCAAATGAAGAAGCAAAAATTACTCAATAGTAGAAAGAGTACCATGATCAAATCCTTGCTAGGAGCACTTCTTTTTTATTCAGTTCCAAAGCATAATAAGAACATGCTAACTTGAAAATTCCATAATGGATTTTGATTGAAATAAAAACAAAATAATATGGTTTAGTAACCTTCTAGCCATTAAAACAAACCTAGACAAAATACTAATTGTGCTAAAAGAAGAAAATCTCATAAAAATATCACAACCAGTAGTAAGTTGTAGCAATTAGCTATACTAGGTAGTGTTATAGTATAACAAATTAAAACAAAATCAACCCATTTGTTAATAGTTTTCTTGAACAAAATGTACAAAAACTCTATTGTTGTTATATTTTTCACATTTCTTATAAAATTACATCTTCAAAAAATTTTCAAAAAAGAAAAATACCTGATCATCAGTTAGGTTGTCTAAAACATCCCTACAAAATACTAGCATAGCTCGTGCCTCGCTTTCACGAACTCCATAATGAGTCCACTTCTGCGCAAATACCATATCTCGTTCGTTTACTCTTAGAGGACGAAGTAATGGCTGCATCGGGATAATTCGCTCCTAAGCCCAAACCTGTATAAGTAAATTTAAATATATAAATATTTTTTCAATTAAATAAGACGGGTAATGAAAATAGAGCAATATAATATTGAAATTCACGTACCTGTAACAAAGCAATAAATCCTCAAACATCATGGCTATTACACATCGAAACACGACATAGAGAATTGTACAAGTATGATAATGTCGCTGCTCCCCAAGCTTTCCCGCCCATTGCATCAAAGTCTTTTATGTCATGCAAAAAGTCTAAACTAAGCAATGAATCAGTATTATTAGGGAATATCGTGCCACCAATCAGCCAAAGCAAGTACAACCTGACCCTCTTTTGCACCACAAACTCATCGGTGTGTTCATCAATAATATCATTCATGGAAATCAAGGTTTCCAAATGGTTAGATAATTTTGTTATTTTCAACAAGCTACTACCTTTAATTGCTTCTGCTTCGGGCAACCAACCAATAATCTCGTACATCAATTGCTGCCACCTTAATTTAGTTATTTTTCTAACATCACTCTGCACCAATGGGTGGCCATCCACGGGAATGTCATATAAGACCTCGACATCCTGCAATGTGATGGTACATTCGCTAGTCCACATATGAGATGTATGCGTCTCTGGACGCCATCTCTCAATAAGTGCAGCGATGATTCCTTCATCATATTGCATATCACCTACCTCTAAAACTCCCCTAAATCCACATCTCTCAAAGTAATTAAGGATGCGATTATGTAAAGGGTGTTGCCTCACGTGATTCCATAATTCATAATTCGCACGGCGTATAGTTAAACACGCGTCCTGTCCAGTTAAGTTCCCATCCCACACAGCCTGGGATCGATGCTGTTGTTGGAGTATTAACACATCATAGTTTTCTGGACCGGGATGTACAGTCACTGTGGGGCGATCCACACCTATAACATTGTGCACTTAGTTAAATTTTTTTTTTTAGGAGAGTCATAACATATAGTAACAGAATTTGTAATACCCAAATCTACAAAAGAACTTACCTTTATCCTGCTGAACATGTTTGGTAAATTCTTTGTAGATAGAATTCTAAGTTAGTTAGGGAATTTTGACATTCTATGTTACATTGTACAGAATACATAGTTTTTCCAAAATGTCGTGGCAAACATATGTTGATGATCACTTGCTTTGTGAGATTGAAGGTAGTCATTTCACTTCTGCTGCTATTATCGGTCAAGAGGGCACCATTTGGACCCAATCTGCTAATTTCCCTCAGGTTTCTTTCTATATCCACATCTTTTTTTTTTTTTTTTTTAATGATTAAGCTATACCCACCTCCAATTTTGCTAGATTTCATCTGGGTTACTTTTGTTTTTTGTTTTTACTTAGATTCAAACGGTTCAGAATTTTCTTGATCGTGGTTTGTTGTTTTGCTTTATTAGTTCACTATTATGAAGTGGGGGTAATTTGTTTTCTTATCTAGATTTTTTGGGTGTTTTATTGAATTATTGCTTGTTTGGTGGACTATCATGAAAACCAAAAACTGAGATGCCTATTGAAGGAGATTTTGGTGCTTTAGCTTAGACAGATGGAGTAATTAAGTATTTTAGATGATTAGTTAGTATTGGAATGGATCTGAACAGAGTGGAATGGATGTAGAGGATTCATAGTTGATCTCAGCTAATTTGGGATGAAGAGTAGTTGACTAATTACCTCAGCGTGATTTGCTCGTGGGATGGTTGCCTTTTTTTAATATCTAAACTGATATTGTTCATTTACGATTGCTAGATGAAGTTGGAATTAAGGCGAACCGCGCATCTAGAGAAAGTTATTGAGGAAATAAGGGAGTTAAAATACTGTTTAGAATCAAATACTGCAATGTCCAGGAACAGAAGTCCTAAGCAACAAGTCAATCAGAATCTTGGAATGTGCTGAGGCGGAAATACTACATTATTTGGCTCTTCTAGAGACCTTAGGTGCTTAAACCTGTAGAAGAAAATCAGGAAATTCCTATCAACCTAAGCCTTGGTGGGCATAGTTACGCGGTACCTGTGCTGGTGGGAGGAGGTAGTAGGTATCCGGTAGAATAGTTGATGTGCGTGTAAATTGCGCCGAACACCACCATTGTCAAAGAAAATCAGGAAGTTCAAGGGAGTTGGGACCCTCTATGTCGAGATTGAGATGTTTAACGTTGTACAATATGGAGAGGAAGTTCCTGCAGCCTGCAATGAGGTAAAGAAAATTTCAAGGATTGATGTACATGATACAAGATAATTATTCCTTGGTTCTCAGTAGCCTATAGTCACCCTCTATTACTGTAAAATGGCTATGTTTCAGTTATAATGTAGTTGATTGTAAAAAAAAAAAAAAAAAAAAAAAGAAAGATAAAATGATAATTCAGGTAATGTTGCAGAAAAAGTTAAATCTCTTCATGATGACTTGGTACAGATGATGACACTGTAAGTTTCGCTACTTTGACATTATTCCTTTTGTTAAATATACTAAGTTCTTTTATCTGATATGATAGCTGTGTCAAATATTGTTCTCACGAGTTGAAGAGTTCCTGAATCAAGCAGAACAAGATTATTATATTGGGTATGTTGCTGATTTCTTCTTTTGGGAAGCAGCTTTAGTATTAACTATTAATCTACTTTTACTTTGATATTTGTCCCAACAAATTCAATCTTTATTTATGGCGTCATAAGTTGTTGTTTGGATTAGAAAAGTGAATATGATGTGATATATTGTTCTTCCTTTGTAGCTCAACTGTTCAGGACAAATAATTCTTCATGTAGTCTCATGGTTTGCTGGCGAGCTCCTAAGGTGATGAATCTGAAGATATCAAAGATATTATTGAGGAAGATGATGATGACGAGAATAAAGAAGAGGTGATGGAAAAGAAGGTGAGATTTGTTTTTTTCTGCTTTTATAAAGTGATTCAAGTTTTTCCCGTTTACCTAAGTTGGGATATTCACGTGAAAGAGGGTTCTTAGATTTTTACATATTCTGTTTGATATTCTGTTTGCAAGGGAAAAGTTGATGTGTTGTCTCTTCTTAGCTGCTACATGTTAATAGAAGGGTGTTATAACCAAAAAAATTGCTTTTAAGAGTTAATTTAAGAGTATGTTGTTCTCACATCAAAGGCTTGAATCATTGAAAAGAGGGGGGCGTAAATCTGCAAAGCCACAAATGAAGTAACTCTTCTATTCATTCTTTTGTCCTACTGCTTCATATATTCAATGGTTTTTATTTAAATCATACTATTTCATGAAATTTTGTAATATCCATGAAATCATCTATGTGCCGTGTAGTCATCGGTTTTACCACCGGAATACCTATGAGATTGTGGTCAGCCGATTTGGTTTATTGTTTTCATCTCCATAACTTAAAAGTCGGTTTACTTTTTGGGATCTCTGCAAATTTTTGAACGATTAAACCCACAAACCCATCTCTCCTTTCCTTTCCTCTCATAGTTACCCAGGTTTAACAGAGCTCAGTTCAAAGTAACATTATAGGAAAAGAACGACGGCGATCAGACAAAGTCGAATGGTTGTAAGTCGAAGGACAGAGGAACTGAAAATGATAGGCATGGAGGTAAACATAAGTTCTCTCATTGATTTCTCCCTTTAGTTCCCCGTTTCTCAATGTTTTTCGGCAATCTGTTTATTTTGTGTATTTATGTAATGGTTTATCCTAGGATGCTTTTTGTTTTTGAATTTATTGTTTCCTTGTTCTGCTTGGTATATATTTGTTGATTTGTTTTTGTGAGTCTTTATTGTTTAATGCATTCGATTGTTGCTAATGGGACCTTAGTGGGTGATTTGTTAGTTTTCTGTTCTTTTAGATAGTCTCTTGTCGGGTTTCCTACATGCATGTTAGTACATTTCTCCGATTCGCTATGCATGTTCGGAACTAACACTTGGGTGCATGATTTTGGATATTAAAGATACATGTGTGATCTTTTCTATTGTTAGTGAAACTTAATTCTTTTTTCCCCTGTTCAATAATGAAAATACATCTTATCAAAGGGAAAATAATATTGATAGCCGAAAAGGAAATTTTCCCATGTATATGCTCATGTGACTGTGTCGACTTCCTAATAATCACTGATCCTTAGAACTCAATGAGAACACAGAAAGTCTCTCTAAATATATGTTCCAAATGAAATGCAGTAATGTACTTATGCTCCCCAATTTTATTCGGTTCCTTTCAAATTACTTGTGTTCTGCATTAGAGTTGGAAAGTAAGTTATTTTCCCTTTTTTTAAAGATCAACAAAAGACAGTTTATTATAAGTCCTGACTTTGAAGACTTAATCAGACCACAGGAAACAATAGACTGTACAAGTATTATGCAAATGATGTTTAAACTGCAATGGTTAAAAGTTAGAAAGCAATTGCAAGTTCAATTCGAATTGGCACTTGCTGGATTTTTATCTCTTATTCGTTCAAATTGAACACAGATGGCAGCAGGAAGACTGAGGGACCAATTGGGGCTGGTGGAATTGGTAGAGATCATCTAGGTAATTTGATCATGGCATTCCAGCAATCTCTGGGAACTAGTAGCAGCAATCTGGCCGAGGCAAAGGCAGCTATGATAGGTCTTAAGTGGTGCAAGGAGTACGGTGTACCTTAGTTATTACAAGAAGTTTTCAATGAAAGTCGGAAGGTAATCGATGAAAGTAATTGCATCATTCAACATTGTTATAGAGAAGGAAATCAAGTGGCGGACACATTGGCAAAGGCAAGTTTGATAATACCAAACCAAGTTTCTCATTCGGCGAATGACTTGCCTAGCTATGCTAAAGGTCCTTATAGGCTTGACTGGATAATGATGCCATCTTTTAGACACAAGCACAAGAAGCACCAGTTTGTTTAAATCAGTTGTTTAGTTTCCAGGTTGCCCCTCCTTATATCCCTGTATCTTTTTGTATATGTTTACCGGAGGGCACTTGGTTTTTAATGTTATTCCTTCTTATGTATAGCTGCTTTGTTGGGACTATGGATTCATGGAAATCCTGCCAGTTTGTACATAATTTTTGGTAATGATATAAAGGGCCACGCCACCATACGGCGTAGTTGCATTTAAATAAATAAAAAATGGTTTAGTTATTCGTTCAATCTATTTTGCATTGTCTGATCAGTAGTTGGAACTTGGAAGTTAAGTTTGTTTCTAGAGTGTATTCTTCTTTCACCATTTATATATTAATGGTTGACAATATTAAATATTTTGATCCAATAGTTAAGGTTTTGATACTGGCCACTGGGTAACCTATGCAGCAGATCTTTACTTTCGACCTTCGTGCTTTTAGTTGGTGCTTTTTTAAAGGTAGAGATAGCGAAGTGCTACTCAAGTAATGGATTAGATTTGGATTGTTGCAGGATATTGGACAATTCTTGCAATTCTTCATAGTTGTGGAGAGAGGAGAGCAATGATACACGACGTGACTTCTGTGAATTGTATGATGTACTCGCATCATCCTGGTTGTTCTTTTGCAGAACAACATTGTTTTGGCCTAGTTAGCTCATCAAGTCATGACCAGATTCCTTTCAAACTAAGTATTTTGATTAGTCTATCACTAATTCACTATAGAGTATATATTTTTGACACTTTTGAGCTAACGACTATGGGCTCTGTTTATCTTGTGTAGAGCACGGTGTCTTGTGCTTGAATGCAAGTGCGCTTTTGGAAGAAAAAAAAATTAAAGAAACTATTTGAAGATTACACTTGACGTCTTTCGTGTGCTTCTATATATTCACTTTATGTTTGCACATTCTTTGTTTTAATCAGGTTTTTACTAGATTGGATAAGCTGAAAGCTAACTTCCTTTATATCTTCGTCATAGCTCATATCGTTTTAACTTATATAAACAACTCATGCCATTATAATTGTAAATGGTCTGGAGCTTGTGAAGGTAGTATTGGGCCCGTAAAACTATCCTTTTATAATTTTTCAGCTGCTCTTTACCTATCAATACATGTTCTCGGAGAATACACAAGAAACTATTGTTAAAATTATTTATCAAAATTATTTAGTTAGTAGCTACTGAAGTACATGGACTCAATCTGGTTAGAAAAGGCAGAAATATAAAGAATTATGCCAGAGTCTATTTGAGCTAAAGAATCCACCGCCGCCGCTCTCTGGTTATTCTTCCATTATAATTGGCACAATTGTCTTTGGCGCTGTGTTGAATTGGCCGGGAGCCAAAACTTCTTTATTAGGATTAATAGAATATTATATTAGAGGAAACATTTTACCTTCTGATTTGTCCTTTACTCGGCACCGTGATAGCCTGACAAGAAGCCAACCATCATAAAATGCATTTATTCCTCTATTTTGTTGGAGCACTTCCATCTTTAGCTTCTTTGGCTCTAATAACTTTTAGATGACCTACTTTCCGAAAGGTTGACAAAATGGGGGCTCTCATATGGGCTTGTCTCATTGAATTGGAAAGCTCAATAGAGATGCTTAACATAATCAACATATCAATGGAAAGCACTTTGGTTGTTATGTTGTAGCAAATATGCTAATGCCATTATGTGGGCTAACTTAACTCCTAACACTACCGTGGGTCTTATACCAAGTCAGGTACTGTTTCAATCAACTCCCAGCCATAGTTGAAGCGCTTTCGCAGAATCTATATCCTGAACTTCAACGCATCTTCTAGGCTGTCAAGTTGCCTTCGCACAATTGATGGATCCTTGGAAATGCATCTCCTTTATTTCCATTCTAGGACAACTGACTCACTTTGTTATTTTTGTATTAGGTGATTTTAGGGGTTTGTCTTTACTTTGTGTCAATTGTTAAATGATACCTTTAAACAAAATTTAAATGTAGATATTTCTTCCAAGAAGTAATCCACTTAAAATTTAAATGTAGATATTTCTTCCAAGAAGTACTCCACTTAAAGCTTATGTAACTCAATGTTCCCCCTCCTGCTTATGTATTTACATATCGCAAGTTACTCCAGGTTGATAGATGACTCTTTTTCCCCCCTGTCAATATTCGGTGGCCTAATTCATTGTCTTGTTTGTGTAAAAATAATTGCAGGTGAAGCAAGTCATTTCTGGAGCTCACTTTTGGCTTCTTTTTTTTCCGGCTTGTATAAACATTTTTTTGTGATCGTTGTGCTCATGGAACAAAGGTAATTATATTAAATGTCATCTATATTTTAAGTGAAGATAAGTGGCTGTCAAGGCATGCATTCTCATAATAAATAACGTGAAAGTTTCCTGTACTTTGATAAATACTGGTCAGCTTTCCATCCAACAAGCAAGACTATGCAAAAGTTATTTGGGTTGTGTCTACATTTCTTATTAGAGTTATGAAGGCAACATTTTTGATCATTCTTCACCAAATTTATAGGAAATTGACCGATTATAGTGACATATATTCATTCTTCAGGAGCTATTGCGTGGTTTATTTTCAAAAACTGATGTTGACAGCTACCGTGACTTTAATTATTGAAAATGTTAATCTAATTGCAAGTTCTTAGTTACTTGTTATGTAATGACATATCTTCTTGGTTTAAAACTTTTTTTTTTTTTTTTTTTTTTTTGTAATTATGTAGCTGCGCTTTTTGGAATAAGAAGCCAATATGACGGGTAGCAAAGGCAAAAAGGTGGACAATAATGCATTGTTGTATCATATGAGACTATGCCTCCAGCTAAAGCATATAGTGACTTTTCGGCTTTCCATGTGAACAGTATGCCTGCTTTGACACGTCATTTGTGATTTGTTCATTTTTATCATATAGCCATATGTTCAAGAGTTTGAGATATCTCTAAGAATCCTCCAGTCTTTGCCTTCACGAAGGAGATACAAGATTCTTATGAGTCACTATTGATAGTTTCTTTATCATTTATGGAAAGCTACAATCAATCTCACACATTATGTTGAAGAACCTTTTCGAAGGCCTGATTAACAAAAACAAGTCGGGCATATGCCCGTATCTAGTTGAAGAATAAATGAAATTTTTAGACCGTCCTTTACAATAGGCTAAACCCATCGTCAGACATTTCATGGTCACATCTTTCATGAACACCCAAGTGACTTTTGTTCCATTTAGACACCTCGAGTGGGCAAGAATCATGTTTCATTTGGGCGTTTTTACTGAAATTGGAAAATTATGTGACCTCCACACAAAACAGACGCAAGTGAAGAGCTTAATTTTACGATTTATTTTTATTTTTTATGTCTTCTTCTTTCTCTTTCATTCCAACACTTCCTCCACCATAAACCATCAACTTGCCACCGCAACACCACCACCGGATAAGTTTTCCGGCATAACAGTGATAACAAATTGACAAACTCTTCCACTACAAATTGACACCACCACCGGTTGCAAATTTTTTTTTCACTGTGCAATAAGTTCCTCATCAAACCCAGCTCCAAAAATCATTCAAACAACTTTGATTCTCAACCAAACTCCTGAATACATCATGAACAAGTTCTTAATGCTCTTAAGAACAATATTTAGCGCACCTAATTGATTTAATTATTTTCTCTTTCCCAGCTTCTAAGCTCCTTCCATGGAGGTCACATTTTTTTTTCTTTTAAAACACAAACCTTCCCACGTAATTTTTTTCCCGAATGTAGCATATCTCCATTGAAGAAGAAAGTGAAGCCGCCATTGTTGAAGCTCAAAGCTTCCAATTTGAATTTTCGGGTTGCCTCAAACGGGCTCCATTTTCAGTGGGTGATATCTCAAAAGAACCGGAACGTCGTGAGGAGTTCGAATCCGAAATTTAGTTCTATTTGGTTGAGATTTGAGGAACTCGCCATTAACGTAACTCAAAGCTTCAAATTCGAAAATCAAATTTCCGAATTGGAGGACTGCAAAAACAAAAAAAATAATGAATTGGGGGCTATAGATTAGTGCCAAATTTTGAATTATATGCTTTCAAAATGGCTCAAAATCTAATGAAAACAAAAAAATAAAAATGGAGCCTTTAGAAGAAAAAAATGGTGCGCAGTAGTAGAGGTGTAGAAAGGGGGAAGGAGGGGTGGGGTGGGTGGGGGAGGGTTTAGAAAAGTAGGTAATTTATTTATTTATTTTGGTGAAAAATAATTTTTTTCCTTTTCTTTTATCTTGTAATTGATTTTTAAATTATTATTTTACATCCAATTGCCACATGTCCTATTTTAATTAGTCACCCCGCCACGTCATTGCGAGTGGATGACACTCATTTTGCAATTTTAGCCGATTGCCGAAAAAGTGTCTAAATGAAACATCGATTCTTCACCCTTTGAGGTGTCTAAATGGAACAAAGGTCAGTTGAGGTGTTCAAGTGAAAAAACTGGACGACCACACATGTCTGACGATGGGTTTGGCCTTTACAATAATCATATTGTCATAAACAAAAGAACATTCATTACATTACACAAACCAAAAAATGCCATCAAACCAGCAAATGACATTATATATCCTCAAACCAAAAAATGCATTTACATTGCCTTAAAACAATAGGCAACAAGATTTTTAAACAAAACGATCAACAAGATTTTGTTTGCATGCAAAATTGATTTTTAAGTATTTACAATAAAAAAATTAAAAAGCTAAAAAGAGTTTTCTAGAGAGAAATAAAACTAGGAGAGTCACTGCTTTGGATCAATCCGTACCCTTGAAAATTTCGTAGCCTACATATTTTGAATTAGTTCATCAAGTATAATAAATATGAGGCTTTTTCAATTCCGCATTACACCATCTTTTGCTCTTCTCTAAGAAAAGAAAAGGTGTTGTATGAAAACATCTAACCAGAAAATATGTATATATTTTTATAATATTAATTGCAGTTCGATATGTGGTCAACAAAATGTAATTAATCTTTTTTAGTGTTTTAATTGCAGTTCGTTGACCAACGAACTCTAACTAATATTTTTTAAAGTTTTTTTAATTGAATTAACAATTGGAATTTGCAACTATTGATTAATTAAACTTGTCACTTTTGTTTTCTTTATTATAATCTACTGCACTTTTGATTCTAATCTAAAATGAGCAAATATTTTTTCTTTTTTCTACTCTACTACATTTTACATTCTAACAAAGTACAAGTATAATTAATCTCATCATTCTACATTCTAACAAAGAACAATATATAACTAAATCAAAAAATTAAATATGAACTAATCTATAATGACTAAATAAAATAATATATGTAAAAAGTTATAAAATTGATAAATTACCTCAAAATCATTTGAAGAAGATTATGGAGTAAAGGTTGAGAAATACTTGTGTTGGATTCCTAGAGGAAGAGGAAGAATGGAGAAAAGAAGAAGAGGAAGAATGAAGGAAGGAGGAAGAGAGGCACGGCAGAAGGTGAGAGAAAGAGATGAAGTGTGTCGTTGGAGTTTAGGGTTGAATTGAAAATTTTAACCTAGCAAAATGTTGAAAGAAAAAAAGGTTATATTTCGCTACATGCCCAGCGAAAAGCAAAAAGAATAAAATAATTGAACCCATGTTTCGCTAGAAAACTGGCGAAATGCAAAAAAAAAAAAAAAAAATTAATTTGTTTGTCGCTATAGGTCTAGCGAAAAGGTATTATGTGGAGCCAGAATTTCCAAAACGTGCCATTTCCAACAATGTGGAGCCAGAATTTCCAACAATGTTACAAGCTCAAGATTTTTAAAAAAAGGAAAAAGAAAATTCTCAAGATAGTAGTATGTTATTTACTTGTTTACAAGCAGAAAATCTACAAATTGACAAGCATGCAATAAATCGTGTTTAATATGTGAGGCCACACTCGTTCTATCAAATTATTCCAATCATGTCGATTATTAGACTTACCTAAAAGCTTAGATGAACTGACCAGTGCTTAGCACGAGGCTTAAGTTATTGGTCATTATTTATTGAAAAGAAAAAAAGAACACGTACATTTCTATACAAACACATTACACAATGAACATGTAGAGGGTATAGATTATACTATACCAAGTGCAGATTTGCTACTAGTAACAAGTATCTGAGATGAATTCCTTATCTTAATGCTAAAACCAAGCGACATGCTTTTAATTTCATCAATGGTTATGAAAATATCTCAAACAACAACACAAAAACATTTTTCTTCACAAGTAACCAGGACTTTAAACCATAATAGTCCACCTGTCGAGAACTTCTACTTTTAAGTACCTAAAACAATGGATAAAAGGAAAAAAGATATTTTTAAGTGACAACTTTATTTAAAGAAGAAAATGCAAAGCAGGACATAAATTCTACTGCACCAAGAAACACTAGTATTGCCAGTTTCACAAGTTTCATCCGTTATTAGGACATTGAGAACAGAAGTAGAAGGAAATTCAGGCACTTTTGCAAAGACATGTTTCTTGAAGAATTTTGAAGTTCATAGCACATAAGTCAACAACATCTAGTAGCAACATTTCTATATTCTTGGACAATAGGTCCCACATACATCTGCAGACACAACAAACTTAGATTTGTATACTAGGATTTGGTGAAAAGAATCAACCATGAACAATTTCAGCTGTGGCCCTGTGGATCAGAAACTCCAAATATGTTAAAAGTTTCAGTTTCAAACAAACAGACTATGCCACCAATAAACAGAAAAGTGACGCCATAAAAGATGCACTGTCAGACTAATGACAGAAATTCTGTCAAATAGAACTTGACATAATAAACAGTGCAGTTAAAAGGAATAATATTAGTAGAATCTTAGAAGATATACAGTAATTAATTTTATCAACCTACACTATAGTTAATCTTGAAGTGCTAGAATGCTACAACCAAGTGGCAAGCAGTGAAACTTAACCAGACTTCAACTCCAAATTCTTCATGGTTGAGATGACCCTCCAAGCAAGTTTCTCTTCTCCCATTGACCAAACGCAGCAAAAGTTTACTGCTCCAGATGTGCTATCAGGATTAACATGTATTCTATGCGGACACTTCTCCTTCAGGCAAACAGAGACAATAAACGACTCTATCTGGAGACGGTCTCCATCATTCTGAATGGTTAAATCTTGTAAATCATTTGAGAGTTTTGTGTATAATAAATGCAGCAATGACTGTTTATCAAGCACAGGAGGCATGTTTTCTCCTGGTGACAGAGCCACATCTTTAAGCTCATTAGAGACACGCACCGGACAACAGTGAGCAAACTGAACTTCATGATTTTCTCCTCCTACCATGACCATTAGTTCATTCTGGTGCACAATTTTTGAGTGCTGGCCGTCTTTCTGCAAGATGATTGCCCCTTCAGCTACTCTGTCATCACATACTCGTACAAGAGGCTCAGTTCTCTCATTAAGAATGAAATCAGTGTCTGCTCTTGAAGTTGCTTGTAGAAACTTGAAATTTGGACTCAAAGAACTCTTGAGAAATTCTTTGGATGCATCAGCTTTAATACAGTGAGTCGAGGGAATGCGCACAGTCTCGTTATTTGCAGGATAATAGCATGGGATCCCAAAATCTGATTCAATGCTCTCTTTGAGAGATGCCATCTTCGGCTTTTCACCATGTACAAGTATTACATGTTTGGGTGATAGAAATTTGACCAGATCCATGATTCCCTTTTTATCAGTATGTGCACTAAAAGACATCTGATGGATCTGGCAAAATCCAAGAAATAGATGAAGTCATATATTTCAAATAATCAGAGCTAAATAACAAATAAGATTCAAAAGAATGATAGTATTTCTATATGTCATAAGTTCAAGTCCTGATAGCCAAAGGAGTAATCCAAAATAGAGAAATAAAACAGTTAAACACAATTTTGAACAGATGGAGAGAAAAAAAAAGGAATCCTCACTTTTACCTCTAAGCTTGATCATTACCACACAGTTGATAGTAACAGTTGTTTGAAGAGTCATTGGAGTGAAAAAGTCATCATTGTAGTGGAGAGAATGACTAGATAGAGATACAAAGAGCTACTATGTGATGAAATTAAACAGATTTAATATGATACAATAATAGAAGTACCTGGCAGCGCACATCAATCTGGGTGCTTTCATCAACTTTTACTTTGGTAGGAGTTTTAGCTGACATCAACCCGTGTCCTACTGTCCCAACCCCACAATATCTGAAAAATAGGATACAAAGGAGGATAGTAGAACATAAGTCTAGGTAAAATGGTGACAAAAAGGTGGAATAGCAAGCCAGATAGTCCAATGGTATTCAAGAAAAAAAGTTTATCCCTATAACTAAACGTGTACAAAGAGGAATGTGAAAGCTTTAACTTCTTTCTCCGAGGCAATAACTGAAAAAGTTAACTGATAAAGTTAGCATACTACTGTTCTTTCTGATGTGCTCAACTGAGTGTTACAGTAAAGGGTAAAGAACACAATCAGAATAGGAAGTTTATAAAATGGAATCTAGATGACCTTAAAGCTCCTATATGGGAAAATTGATGGGGAAAATGAAAAATGAAGGAATGAAACATGAATGGGGAACAAGGAAAAAATTAAAATCCATAAACAGAAAATGAGCATTAAGAATGAAATATTTACTTCCCTATATATGAGTTCCAATTTTTTCTCATTCCCTAATGAATTGCAAAAAAGTCAAACCCTGAGCTCCATTTTCTAATCTCACTTTCCACTTTCTCCTGGTAGTGAAGATACCAACAAGTGCTAAGGTGCAGGAAAGAATGGTTGAACTATATTTACAGAACTCTTGACAATCATCAGTTGATGCTAAGAGTAATATCAATCATCTCGACCAAGAAAAATGTACATCGAGACATCAGATCCTAAGAATTTATAGCGCCTCGCAAAGTTGATGGAAGTCCGTTCTCATGATTTTCATTTTACCTTTTCCAAATTGATAATCAACATAAAAGGTAATTTAGGAACAACAATAACTGAAATATGACGCTTAGATAGGGCTGTCAACAGCAGTTTGGTAATGATGACAACTGAAAACTAAACTATAAGTTATTTCTCAAGAGTTTCAGATTAAAGAAGCAAAATGCTGACAATCCAACTTTGCTCACAGACAAATGTTTTGAAGCAGCAAAAAGGGACCAGCTCATGATGACAATCCAACTTTGCTTACTCAACCCATGATTAAAAGACAAAGGCAAGGATGAAGGATACATTAACATTTGAAAATACATTTCTATTTGTCTCAGGACTAGATTTAAATAAAGTGAATTGAAGATGGTACCCTGGAAGTATTATCAGATTCTGTTCGTACGGAGCCCATTGCTTGAAAACTTCAAGTGAAAATCCCCCATTTAGCATGCCCGGAGTAGCAAATAAAACACAAGGTCCAGGAGCATTTATCATGGAACGATCAAAACTGTGGACTACAAAGTACAAGCATCAGATAATGTAATATGAGCATACCAATATGTTTGATACTTCAACTACTAAAGAATATAGAAAGAGGAATATTGTAGTACAAGAAAGCATGGTGACCCCTGTTACTGTTTAATATTTCTATAATTTCCTAAAGCTTGCAATGAGTGATAGAGGAAGCACCATGTTTGAAGTCAAATGCATTGCGTGTTGTCGAAGTACTTTTCACCTTTTGGCTAGTCCAGTTTATGAGAACTTTATAGTACATATTAGCTTGAATAGTCAAACCTGAAAGATTAGTAGCTCAGGATTAAGAATAAGGCATCAAACTACCAAAAAAACATGATATGAATCCAAAATGTTTGCAGAATTACCATACCACCAAAAAGATTAATTAAGGGAACTAATATTAGAACCTAGTGTAAAGAATACGTAAAATATTTGTTCAAGGGTAAACAATTGCAGTTAGTCTGAGAGGTGAGTAAAGAAGCTGAAAATTCGACGCTAGTCAAAACTGTATAGAAGTCGCAGGAACTAAAAGTTATTATTACTGAAATGCAAATCAACTTTTTGGCGGGGAAAATGTCCGGTAATTAGAGATAGTATGTAACGCTCTCTTAGCTATCTCCAGTAAATCTAAGTAGAATATCCTAAAAGACTCACCTTCTACCAAGTCATAACTGTCTTTCATGTACACAGGGAGACTTATGTTTTAGCTTTTACATATCAAATAAAATTGCTTTTGTATGCTATACTGCAGACAGCTTCATCAATCCAACAACACTTAATAAATCATACATATAATTACAGAGATATAATTGCACTTGCAGAATTCTAGTTCTTCTAATCTGATCAAGGAAGGACCAGGATTTCAACAAAGAAATATCACATAGCTGCGATGACTTAAGGAACTATGCAAGGAAATCAAGGGAGAAGAACCTGCGGAAAAATAAATAGGAACTTTAAGATTCATCCGCTCCCAATAGTCCTCCAGTAGCATACAGAGCTCCTGTTTGGTGAAGTATAGTCAACAATAAAATAAATAGCTGTGCTATAATATTAAAGTGCAAAGGAAAGAAAACTGTACAAAGCAGCAAGAATGAAGGAAAAACATCAAGAATAAGGGTGAGGAAAGCCCAATATTTATCAATTATATAATTCAGCAACTTATACCACACATACATATAAATCATTAGCAGTGGTAAGTGTGAGATTTAGAGAACCTTGAGACTCAGAAAACTCCTAATTTTCCTTAATTTATTTAGTATTAGAGTGAAATGGGAGCGAATAGGGTGGAATAGAAATAGAGGATACATATAGCTCACCGCCCACTAGTTTGGAATTGAGGTACAAGTTGATTGATTGAAATATATAAACCATTACTTATACCTTGGCACTATCAGCCATGGCTACTCTTGTTGGACTTCCAAATAGATACAAGCCTACAGAAACTCTTGCAGCATTGATGTCTTAGTTTCTCATAATCAAATATTTGAAACCAATTTGACAGATCAGAGAACTACATGCAAAATTTACTAAAGTTTTGATAAGTTCACCACATCCTTCATTGGATGTCTTGAAACAAAATACCGATCAGAAGTTTAGGACCGTTGGTTAACACTTCAGTAAAATTATGTTCACGTGTCCCCTCCTCCCTTCAGTTATTTGTCACTACAGAAGACCTAAAGCTAAAGTATGTCTTAAACATAGGCATTAAAAAAGCTAAAGTTAAGTTATAGTTTAGCCAAAATAAAGAATAAAAACCTGAGGTCTTCCAAGACCAAATGTAGGGATGAGCACCTTTCCTCCGCTAGCAACACATTTATGAACCTAAAATGATCAGTTTTTGGTATTAAAGCATTTTTGCACAAAAATGAATTAAACAATACAATAAAGCAAATTGAATGGGTAAACCAACAAAAGAATCATTAATATTTTAAAGATGCAGGACTCCTATTGATAGAGATGGCAATAAATACAATTTTTAGACAAGAACCCTCCAATTTCGAAATAGAGCAAAGTGGGCAGAAAAAATATACAACTGAAAGAGATTATGCTAAATTGCAGTAAACAATGAAATGCAGTAAACAAAGAAAACAAACATGTGCAACAACAACAATAACAACAAACCCTGTGTAGCCCACAAGTGGGGTTTGGGGAGGGTAGTGTGTACACAGACCTTACCCCTACCTTTGGAAGGTAGAGAGGTTGTTTCCAATAGACCCTCAGCTCAAAGAAAGATAAAAAGGAGGCAGTAGCAACAAGCAAAAACAACAGCAAGATAATAAGATAACCGAAGCTAAAGAAAAAACAAGCAGTAATAGAGATCTAAGAATAAGAAAGTACAAGAGTAGTAATAATACCCCGATGGAAAAGAAATACACCCGACTATCTACTAACCTTTTACCCTAATTCTCGACCTCCACACCCTCCATGTCCTCGGTGAGCTTAAGTTGTGCCATGTATAGCCTAATCACCTCACCCCAATACTTCTTAGGCCTACCTCTACCCCTCCTTAAGCCCATTACGGCCAGCCTCTCACACCTCCTTACCCGGGCATCTTCATATCTCCTCTTCACATGCCCAAACCATCTCAGCTTCAGTTCTCGTATCTTGTCCTCCACGGGGCCACTCCCACCTTTTCCCAAATGTCTTTATTCCTAATCTTATCTCTCCTTGTATGCTCACACATCCATCTCAACATCCTCGTCTCTGCCACTCTCATCTTCTGGACATGGGAGTTATTGACTGGCCACCATTCTGCCCCATATAACACAGTCGGTCTAACCACCACTCAGTAGAACATACCTTTTAAGTCTAGGAGGCACATTCTTATCACACACAACACTGGATGCGAGCCTCCATTTCTTCCACCCCGCCCCAATACAATGAGTGACATCCTCGTCAATCTCCCCATTACCTTGGATTACTGACCCCAGGTACTTGAAACATGTGCATGCATACATTATTTATTTGATTAAGTCTTAAAACAAAACATAAATTCCCCTAGTTAGAGATTTGTTCAGCATTAGAAATTAATCGAGGGGTTACGGATAAAAGAAAATGCAATGCAGTCTCTTTCTCTACCAGCTTTTAAGAGGGAAGCGACACTTAAACAATTGTACGATTTGTGGGATCACAAGCAAAATATATTTTAGGTATGGAGTACAGCACTCAAATTGTACTCGCTACTTTAAAGCCACTATGAGCACACCATACAAACTACGTTATGTACTTCAACAACCATTGACATTCGGATATAAAGCATAGGACCCAGGACAAATATATCCAGGCAAGACCACAGTTGTCAAAGGCGCGCTTAAGCCCTAAAGCGAGGCTCAAAACATGTTGAGCGCTTCGCCTCGCTTTATGTGCGCTTCAGTGTCGTCATCAAGGCTCCAAGACATACTTTTCCTTGCCTTCGAGCCTCTGGAAGAGGTGACACCGTATGATTGATATTTCAGTTTATCGTGATGTTTTTACAATTTCTTTGTCCATATATTTGTTATTCATGCTTACTATTATAAGTCTTGGACTAAACATACATATATTTGTAATTTTGCACCATTGCGCTTTTTTTCACTAAAGCCCACACTTTATTTGCGCTTTGCGCTTAAAGCACCAGCTAACCTTAGAGCTTTTTTACGCTTTTCGCTTTTGATAACACTAGGCAAGACCCCTAGCCCTCTACAAACACTCACAAGCATATTCTGTCACAGCAATGTGTTATAAGCAGAAATCAAAAGAAAAACATATGTGATACAGGAAAAAGAATCAACTCCATTTAGAACCAAAAGTATCATACTGCTTTGAGAAACTCCCTCTCCCGAGCAAATTTGGAATCACGGAGGGTGGCTGCATAAGTTGACCTGTATGAACAAAATTATGAGTGGAGATCTTTGCAGCTAAAATTTTCATTTTTCAAAGTTAGGATAATGCCATTAAATTTATTTATCAGGAGATCCGTAATTTTTTAATTTAAAGTGATAATTATAACTTGTCTTGAACAGGCTGTAAGGACAGGTTACAAATATGATACCACCAACTTGGACTAACACAGGAAAAGGGGGATATTATATCAAGTTCAAACCATTTCACACCAAAATGTTTTAGCCAAACCACTTAGCAAGAGACATAAATTCTGGCAAGAACTAACATCTGACTTTGGTGCTAGTCGTCTAACATTGTTAGCACTTAGCATACAACCATACACAAAAACTACATACTAATTTTCAACATTTCACCAAATATTGAATCATACTTTTTCTTTAGTGTGAGCTATTTTTGAGCCAAGCCTAGCCAAAAGAGCATCGAGATCAGAAAACCGATAATGGTCATTGATAAAGAAATGGACCTTGGACCTAACTCAATCCCAAAGCTAGCTCAAGAGGTGAGGATTGCCCAAGATCATATAAAGAGTCCATTTAAGGAGTCCAATCTCCGTTCGTGAGATTCAACACCCCCTGCACGCCCATGACTGGACATCTAGACCGTGGATAATATAAGATAAGGGCCCAACATTGTGTAAACATGAATTGGGAAGGGCCTGGCTCTAATACTGTTATAACTAAATGACCTTAGGCTTAACTCAATCCCAAAAGCTAGCTTAAGAGATGAGGATTGCCCAAGACCATATACGAAGTCCAATCTTCGTTCCCCCAACCAATGTGGGACTCAACAGTCATCAATCCACTTGAGCTGCATAAAATCGTGAAATAAAAAAGAAACTGGAAAAATGATCATCAAAGTTGATATAGACTAGAGTCTAAATATTTGACCAAGATTGTTTACCATAATTTTTTTTTTTTTTTTTTGAAAGGTATGTTTACCACGATGTCTATGCAGGTGATTTTCTAGATGGTATCTGCTACTTACTCCGTTATGACAAGGTCCAGCTGCAGCCGGTCAATTTGAGCAGCTCCAAGATGTCTCTCAGGCATCATATTATAATCTCCAGTGTATACTATAGCAGCATCGCCCACTTTAGCATAAAACATTGCAGCACCAAGAACCTAGACACAGAGTTCCATATTCACAACATCAATATTGATTGACCTTATTCTGGCTCTATTCTTTTTGTGTATAAGATATAGAAGGGAATTGAGTTGCACATTCACAAAAAGAAATGTTCGTGCTTATATATAAAAAGATTTCAATTGAAGATATCTAAAACTTTGATAAGAGAGCTAGTTTAGAACATAATGAACTAGCAGGGATATCACACAAATTTCTTTTCCATTTCATCAATCCAGAATTTCAATTTTACTCTTTCATGTTTTTCTTTTACATTTGTTGGTTGGTCAAACGTCCTCTACATGAGATCATCCATGACATCACATATGCCATATTTACTAGGAAACAACGAAAGGCAGACAGCAGCAATATAGAGAAGAAAGACAGTATGTGCATACTATTCTAAGCTCAGGTTTATAACTACATTCGCATTGCGTAACTTTGTTTCCAACAATGAACTTGCAGCTAGCTTTAGAAATCAGGTTATCTTTAATGCTTTTCTTTTTCCACAAGTCAGTAAGCCAATGTAGTGGGGGAATCCTATATCTGTATGCGTATATACACAACAAGTCGAATGGTGTCGGACCTTCCTGATTGATTAATTCTGCTGGCAATATATTTCGCAATGTCACTTTCATAAGTAGCATCTCTTCTCCTTTCATTGTTTAAGACATTGGGTTTTCCAGGCTGCTTTTTTCTTTTTGTTTGGTGATAATGCTGTGTTGCTGCTTTTATTAACTTCCAAATGGGAAAAATTGTTCTCACTCTAGTTGGAGAAACTGAACCAGGAATAAAAGGACATACACAGCTCTACTTATTGACATAGAATATATATATAGCTGCTTGCCGCTTCCAAGTTGAAGATATAGCACAGAAAATATAGTGTGCTTCACACAGCTATCAAGTGAATTAGCAGTATCTACTTGCACTAACACAAGAGTGAGAGAGAGAGAGAGAGAGAGACGGAGATTAGAAGAGTCAATCAACAGTCTGCCTATGCTTCAGACATGTAGGCCAGTTGGAAAGGAAATAATCAATTCCAAAAAGATGGAATATTAAATGAAAATAGCCATTTTAAACTTGAGAACACTTTCCAATCAAACCAACTTAAAGGAGAAGAATCAGTTCCAATAGACTAGCTTCCAAGTAAACACCTAAGATATTACTCTCTTAATCTTCATTTCCCTTTCCTCTAAAAATTGAAAAGATGATATACCTAAATCCCGTTTATCCAATTCGTTATCCTTTTCTAACATTATCTGCTGTGTGAATTAACTTAATGTGGCTTCTTCTTCGTTCGTTAATTGATATTCCCTTTTTTCACTTCAGATTGAAAAGAAAACCTATAGGTCGATCTGCCTGATACCAATGAATGCACATGAAAAAAGTTATTGGAAAGTTTGTGTAAATGAATGAATAGTTTGAACCATACATGTCCAGCATAGTATGCTCGAATTTGAAGGTCTCTATCAACCAACACAGTCTGCTTCAGATCCACTGCAATAACTGCACACCGATTACAAAAGTTAAGTAACAAGTCAATTTGGAGATCAATAAGAGGAAAGATGCAAAAAATATTATTAGCTGGGGATGTCTACTAAATTACATACAACAGCTGCATTTTGTTAGATCCTCAGAATTCACTTCACTTATCAATCTAATTTTGCATGTGCATTAAATTAATATTGCTGATTATAGAAGCTCAATCAGCAATCTCTTGCCAACTTTAAGGAAGGCAGAATACACAGATAGACACATAAACTTGGCCTCCATTGTCAGTTGACATTTCAACTTTCCTAGTGACCAAGTAGACACCTCTACCAGACGTGAACAACCCCGTTGGGCAGACCTCATGCGTGTGCTAAAAGCGCGAGTGACGCGGCACAGTAACAAATAACAAGGCGACACATGTAAAAGAAATTAAAAAGAAATATGATATATTTAACTGGGAAAAAAAGAAGAAAAAATTAAAAGAACCCTAACACGAATCCTATCTTTCTTCTTTGTCCTTGCCCCCATCCCCCCTGCTTCTTCCCCTCCCCTCTCCCCTCCTTTTCTTCTTCATTCAAACCTCTTCCCCCGCTAACATAAATACATAATCCCCATTTTATATAAATTTTGCTTTTTAAAAGTTAACTAATGCCTTTTTTCTAGTTCTTTATTCCTATCATGGTACAACAAATACAATTAATTGGACTGAGATAGAATATTAGTGGATTGGTGTGGCGGTGAACGATGGCAGTGAGTGGCGTGGGGCAAACATTGCTTCGGGTGGCATCTTGGTGGTCGTCAGCGGCGACTCATGGAGTTTTGGATCAAAATCCGTTCCCCGCGTCTGCGACTCCTGCGAGAAAACTGCCAATTAAACCAGGCCCAGTTAGGCCATAGTCTTAAGGTGAGACCGGAAGTGAAGATTTGAGATGGAGTTCTTGGTGTTAAAATGGGTTGTTTAAAGGTGTATTCGGTGTTGTCCTTATTGGGGTGGCGGCGAGAGGGTGGTAATAAGGTTATGGCTTGGTTATGATGGTGGCGGAAGGGTGGCGGCAGCTACGGCTTGATTTGAGCTGAAGAAAATGGGGTCCACATGAAAAAAATATAGCAAAAATATAACTTTAGGGGCCTTCACCCACTAAAAATTGTGTGAATATCAAACATTTTGCCATGTTAGCGTGAGGGGTTCACTAGATACACCTAAGTCAAGTAGTCTACTTGCTCACTAGGAAAGTGAAGTGCCAAACTGACAGTGAAGGCCATGTTGAAGTGTCTATCTATGTATTCTGCCTTAAAAGAATCTAGCTTCTCTTGCCAACTTTAAAAAAATCTAGCTTTAATTTGGCAATTTCATAGAACACCTGTACTTCAATGAGAACCTTTTGTTCTCCCTTTATATTTTTTTTTCCACAGTATAACTTTAGCATGAGGTATTGGCAAGATGTTACAATGGATAATCCGTCTCCACCAAATGAATCAATCTCTCTATTATCTGCGTGCCTAAATGGCTCAATGTGTGAATGCTGAGTTGCAGACATGCAAAAAGTTCAATAAGATTGAATGGTTTCAACAGTGGGCTTCTTGAGGCAGCACATACAAACCACTGTTACTGCTATGTGATGCATTGACGAAGACTGATTTCTGCAGTAACACATTTAACATAGCTATCATACTAGACTGATAACTAGTGAAAATACATAAGAAGCTCGTGTAGTAAAGGCGACCATTAGAACCATTGAAACCACACTAATGGTGTCTAGAGCCTGCAGCAGCTGATTTGATTGGGGAAAAAACAGAAAAGGTTGTGTGCATTAGTCAGAGGTCGGCTGAGACAGCAGATTTGACCAAACTAAACAGAAAACGTTTGTCCATTAGTCAGACAATGCAACTCATGCAACCATGTGTGGAGTGGAAAATCCCAATTATTGTCAGTTGGCTTTTATCACCAATATACATGCAACAATTGCAAATGGATCCCACTTTGCACATGGTTTCACTTTTCAGAGAACTAATAGTATATTAGAGTTGTAAGTGTTTATGTCATTGATACACAATATATATTATCTTATTTCAACATGAGAGATCATAAATATGCTCAATCTAACTTTCTTTTGCTTCGACCCAGACAAAGTTGGTATAACTACTGAGAAGTTAACTTGCCTAGTTTACAACTTTAAAGGAAGCACTATGAACATATACTGCAAAGTGGATGAAATTCTAACCATTTTCCACCAATTACTAGAAAAGTGAATCATACTATAAATAGGTCAAGGGAGTGGACTAGTAGGAGAAACGATACCTTTTTTCATGCATTCCGCAATATTCTCAGAACTAAATAGCTCTTTCTCTCCCCTTCTATCAACCATCACTTTGCGATTATCTTCCAGCAACAATGGGGCCAACGCTTTTGTTGGATACTGAAGGATGAGTAATTAAAGTTGATCACAAAGAGTAGATCATAAACTATGGCAAAAACTAGGTTGAAAATCCAAGTACACATATTCTTGCTCATTCATAATATTTCTAGCAAAAAAGAAATTGGATACTAAAAGCGTCCATTACATGGCTGATAATTACATATCAGATGTGAATAAAAGAGGAACTGAAAATATTGCGCAGAAACATGCAACAAAATTTGGAACTTTAAAAAAATATCCAGACATATCTGGACTGTCTGTAGGAAAAAAGCTTCCAATTATGTCATACATTTGTTAATTCGTAACAGAATATCTCCCTAATCTCTTGATCTACTCTGATGCTCAAGTATTTTAAAGGAAGTTTCCAGATATATGTCCAAAACAGATCTCTTTTTGTGCTGATTTTAGTTCACATTTTATTTTCACATTGTCTAATTGATGTAGACAGCAACTCATAACATTTTTTATAGCAATCACCATAACATTCATTTTTTTTTTTAATTCATATCGCATTTTGATAACAAATGTATCCCTAATCTTAGGTATATTTGGTTTATTACATGTAAATAAATATAAGATAGATTTTTTAATCAGATTTTTTAATCAGAACAATTTCTAAGGTCACGAGTAATAGTTTTCCTGGATAACAGCAAAATTCCGTATTTGTTAGTATGGAGAGAAAATACAACGTCTACTGGAACAACCAAAATTTTAAGGCAGCTACTTAAGTGGTTGAATATGCATTACTACTGAAATACTAAGCCATATATTTCAACAATTTTTGACAAAAACTTGTTGATATAGAAGGCTTGACATGCCACTTGCAAGTAATGTCAATTATCAAATTCAGAGATCTGTATATAATTTCTAACACAATAGAATATTTGATTACAGTTCAAAGCTTTGGAATGAAGTTTTTATATTTTTTTTATACAATGAGTTTTGCCTTAATTCAAAGCTTTTGCATGAGATACTGCTAGTAAGATTTAGTCCAAAATGTAAAGTAAATGGCTAACCTGCTTCAGTTATTTATTTACACCCTTTCTTTTTTTTCTTTTTCTTTTTTAACAGAAGGTGAGGAACAATGGGAAAGGAATGCACTTCAGAAAGAAACGCAACAACGAAAAAATAAAAACGAAATGAGCTTCCATATTCCTTTATGTTATTGAAGTGATTAGGACTATAAGCAGGCTAGAAAGGAGATACCGTCATGTATATGGGGCCATTGTACCCACAAACTTCAGTAAAATATGGAAGAGCTCCGATATGGTCTTGGTGGCTGCAACCAAAGTTCATTAAATCAGATCAATAGAGTTAAAAGGTTACGCTTACATTACTAGAACATAGACATTTAACTAGGGATGTGACTCACCAAGCTGGAGCAAATTTTCCCCACATCTCTAAAGCGGGTCATCAATTCATTAAACTAAACTAAAGAGTAAACTTTCACTAAGTGACTATGACATATACACATAATAGGGTATGCTATTTGTCAAGCTGGGGCAAAAAAATTCCCTGTCTCTAAAGAAGTTCATCGCATATCACTAAACAAGACCAAAGAGTAAAAGGTTACAAAGACACCATATAAACAAGGGATGCGACACGCCAAGCTGGGGCATGCCTTTCCCTTGTTGCTAAAGGGGTTTATAACATCCATTGAAGTAGACCAAAATATTAAAAAGAAAAACGCACTATGATATTCAGTCAGAGGTCTCTATAACAATCATCCTTTATAACAACATTAACTATAAAAGCAACGTGTTTTGAACCTATTTTCATGTTATGTGACTCCCTCCATCCCAAGCAGCGTGTAACCTATTTTCATGTTATGTGACTCCCTCCATCCCAAGCAGCGTGTTTTTAACCTATTTTCATGTTATGTGACTCCCTCCATCCCAATTTATGTACTAATACTTTTCGCTTTTCGAGAATAAAAGATCAAAAAAATTTCATATGCCTTTTAAATATTTCAAATTATTAATTATGGTAGCTAATAGTACTTTTTACATAGTTTCCAAATATGTAAATTTTATTTCCAAAAATTTAAAGATTCTATGTTCAAACACACGGTCAAAATTAAGAAGTTTGAATCTTGAAAAAAGCGAAACGTGTGACATAAATTCAGACAGGGGGATTATATTATATGTTCTTTACAGCATTTCGCTACACAAAGAACAAAAAAATATTAGGACAAACAACATTGTCATAAAGAGGTTTGATGGTACACACAACATATGCTAAGGGGTATGGCAGAGCATCATGCACAACACGGTCTTTCCCTTGTTGCTAAAGGGGTTTATTAAAATCCATTGAAGTAGACCAAAGTATTAACAAAGAAAAACGCGCTATGATATACAGTCAGACGTCTCTATAACAATCGTCCTTTATAACAACATTAACTATAAAAGCCAAGTCTTTTTAACCTATTTTCATGTTATCTTACTATATTATACTATGTTCTTTACAGCATTTCGCTATAGCAGCAAAATAATATCAGGACAAACAACGACATTATAAAGAGGTTTGACAGTATACACAACATATGCTAAGGGGTATGGCAGAGTTATCATACTAATGTGTGATGATGATGCATGAAAGAGCATTGGTGAAGTCTCCAGTCTTAGAGATAAGAGAGAAATCCGGGTATCTGCGATGATCGACGTATCCTAAATGCATCCCGCAATCAAACATTATCTTCTTTCCATTTATAGTCACCACCACACAGCTCTTTCCCACCTCCTGTCCTGCCCCTGTAACTCATTTTTGTTTCGTTAAGGCATTTCATCAAACATGTTGCAGACATATGTAGCATTTTTGACCAAGGCTCTAAAATCAGCTTATTTTGACAAACAGTTTGTGTTTGACCAATTAATTTAAAAGCATTTTTGAGCAGCATATTTTCAAATGTATAAAGCTAATGAAGATATTTACGCAACGTAGCCTAATATACAATACTACTATATTTGGGGAAGCATCATACATAATGTATCAATCTTGTATAAAATACATAATAATACATAAAAGATATTTATACACAAATATATTGAAAATAGGGTGTTTATACACAAAGCTAGGCTAGATGGCGTAAATATTTTAAAAAATAGACAGAGCATAATTAAGTTACTTCTTTTAGGCAAACACTTGACTTTTCAAAAATAAATAATCACTTTTTGAAAAAAAAAAATAAACACTTTTGACCTTCAAAAAACTTGACCATATAGGTTATACTTAGTATATCAAAAAGAATAATAAAATTATGTATATTGCTTACCCAAAACTAGACATTCGATAGGCATGTTTGTTTTTTTTTTTTTTTTTACTTCTGAATTCAAAGAATTAACTTTGGCGGGTGTTCTCCTTTAACTTTTTGTTGCTTTGTAAAGCTTCCATAAAGAAAAGGATTATAATATTAGCAGGTTTTATAGGCGAACTATAGTAGCATTAGGGCGAGTAAAATGACAAAAATGGTTACTTATGTTTGATGGTATGTTTAAAATAGTCCCTTAACCGTGCACTAGACATTTTTTTTATTTTTTAAGTTTACCAATAATTAACATTTTTAATCTCCGTCAAATATTTCACAATTTATATTTATTAGATTTGATAAAAATAGAAAAAGGGACTAACCATAAATACTTATTTAACCACAAATATTTAATAATTTATAGATTTGACGGGAAAAAAAAAGTTTATAACCATAAATACCAAGAAAATTTCATTAAATCCAAAAATATGGAACACAGAGAACTACATCATACACTAAATAAATATAAAGAATAGCATAAATTTCACCTTAAAAAGTTGGACCAGACTCTAGGAATATATCAAAAATAGCATATACTATATAATTGTACCTTTAAATGTGAGTTCCTGCTAATTTTCTTTCATTCTTTTTTAGAGCTCCCGTCAAATTTAATAAACAACGTTTGGTTATTTTTTGACGAAAATTAAAAGTATTAGCTTTTGGCAAACTTAAAAGACCAAAATTGTTCGATGCGTGCTTTCTAGGGAGAATGAGCTAAAAAGGCTCTTTGAGAGTGGAATGCACAATAAGGGATTTCTATTTCTTTTTCCTTTTCTTTTGTTATAACCATATAATTATGAAGAGATTGTGGTTGAATTAGAATATTTAATAACTTGGGGGATAGAATTAAAATATGAAAACATTCTAATAAAACAATGCTCCAAACCTCACAAAAACAAATCAGCTGTTTCAAATCTCCTCTTCTCTTCACTGTTCTTCCCGTTCTCCTCTCTCTCTCCGCTCCACTTTGTTCTCTTTAACCATTTTTTTTTTACTGGTTTCTCCTCCAAGAACATTCTTTCTCTACAAATTCGAGTTTTTTGAGGTATGCATTTATTTTTATTCTAATTTTTGTTGTTTTTATGCTCATTTAAGACATAGGGTTTTTGTTTTTCCTATGTTTTCTTGGTCGATCGATCCAAGAACTTTATCTTACCATTCACTATTATAAATTAGTCTGAAATCAATTTGAGTCTCTATATGATTTGTTCTTTTTGTAAACTCTAAAAAAGGAGTTTTGGGGTTTTAGTCTAAAATCAATTTGAGTCTTTGTAAATTCTGAAAAATGGGTTTTGGGGTTTTGTGAATTTTAGTGAATGGGATCATTTGCTTTCTTTATAGTTTGTGTTCTACATTCACTAATAGCAGTTGTAACAATGTTCTATTTGAATGAAGTTTCTGTACTTGGACATGGTATTGAAACAGCCAAAAAGTTGTTAGGGTCAATCCCACATGACTAATTGGTGATTAAAACATCTGATTTATTTGTTAGATTGATGTTATGTGTCATTGGGTTGTTGTTATTTGTAGTGTCTTTTGTTTAGGAGAGAGAATTTTAGAGTTTTTTCGCGAAAGGTTGTATTTGTCTTCATGTAGCAATGGGATTATGGAGAGTGTATTTTTAGAGGAAGCTTGAGGATTTGGCTTATGATTGGCTAAGACAACTTGTTGGTGATTTTGTTCTAGCACTTTCTTGGGTGTTTTTTCTTGTTAATTCATGGAGGAAAAAGTATGATTAGAAAGATTTTTTTTCTGAACTTTTGTTAGCGTAAGATGTTTCAGAGTCCCAAATAATGATGCTTGATGGAAAAAACAGATTAAAACACTTCTAGCATCTTAAGATGCTTGATCAAATTCTTTTCTTTTTCAAATTGGTGTTATATTTAGCTCTATGCTTGCAAGAAATATTTTATTTTGTAGCTGCTATTGTTTCAGAATTTCTTCTACGTGTAAACAATCGCATATTGTTTAAACAACTTGTGTTTATTTGATAACTTCGAGAAGTTTATTCATTTGGTCTATTGTTGACAATTTTATGATGCTTTATGTATGTAGATAAAATGGAAACAAAAAATCAAAAGTTTATAAAAGAAGTCCTAGAAAAAAGGCAAGGTCAACGGAAGAGGAGTCTGCTTCTGCTGGAGAAGCGGATAGGTTTCCACAAGCTCAGGAAATAGAAGAATTGACCTCATCAGCTCGTGGTTCAGTTAGAGAAGATGAAAGTGTAGAAGATGAGGAATCAATAGATCAGGAAGATAAAAGTGAAAGTGGAAAAGAAAGTGTAGAAGATGAGGAATCAACGCATCAAGAAGGACAAAATGAAAGTGGAGAAGAAAATGCAGAAGATGAGAAATCAACGGATCAACAAGAAGAAAATGAAAGTGGAGAAGAAAGGGAAGAAGAAACAAATCATGTACTTTTCGAACAAAGAAAAAAGTATTACATGATGAGAATCGCCCTTCAAGATCAAATGTGAGTGTTTTTTTAAATTGTCATTAGTGAAAACAAAGAGTAGGTGTTTTAGCATCCATTTACTATTTTTTAGAAAATTACCACCAGTTCAAACAACTGATGGATGCTTAAACACCTACTAATTGTTTATTGTAAACAAACAGTTGTTATTTAAGCATCAACTAGTTGTTTAAACTACCACCAGTTCAAACAACATATGTTTGTGGCTTTTTTATACTTTCTTTTAATTAATCAATTTTATAATCATGTACAGTTTGCTGATGATTACGTCATCGAGATTCCCGAATGCATCAAGTCCATTGATCTTACAAAATATAGCTTCAAGACACATTATTCCGCGCATGGTGATATTCTGGGAAAGATTTTTGTAAAGTCACCTCTAGGAGGAAAAACATTTCTTGAATTCAGAGGAGTTCTGGTAGAACAAGGTCTTTTAGATAGGTTCAAAAAAAGTTGTTTTGGGCATTTTATGGATACTCCAATGCAGCGAGTAAATTTTGGGTCGCTGATAGTTCATGGTCTTCTACTCCGACGCATCATTTGTCAGAAAAAGATAGAGCTGTGATTTGAATACGAAAATATGCCTGTGTGTTTTGGATTAAGGGAATTTTCCTTGATGACGGGACTACGGTGTCACCCCTTTCCTTCTAAAGAGGCATTGGCTAGTCGGGTAAAGAAGGGTGAACCATTATGGGAATTTGTTTCCAAGGAAGGAAAAACTGTTACTGCTAACTTCCTCCTTGAAAAGATCAAATCACCTGAAACACCAAAAAATTATAAGTTTTCACTTGCCTTGGTTTGGTTCTATCACTGCATCTTATGTGCAAGAGATATATCATCAGGTGTTGATGCCGACATGACCAAGCTAGCTTGCAAGCCCTCCGTCTTCAACGAATATCCGTGGGGTCTCAAAAGCTATCTTTCGATTGTTGAGTATCTTGCAAAACCAATAAAATCTGAATACAACCTCTACGGCTTCCCGTGGGCATTCCTGGTACAAATCTACTGCCTGATAGTTACAAGCCTCTTGACATTGATAAGAGCAAGGAAAGAGTGGAACCATAAACTAGGGATGTGTTTGTTGGGATAATTTTTGTTGATAAATTTGTGGTGGATCTTTTTGTTAGACTATTTCTTGATGTGGAAGTATGATGACTATTTATGGATAATTTGTAGAAGATGCTATGGAGATGTTTATATATGGTTGTTTACTAAAACAACATGAAGTTGTTGTTAACGGTTGGTTGCTTAAACATTCACAGTAGTTGTTTATGATGTTTATCGATGGTTGTTTACTAAAACAACATGATGTTGTTTAACAGCTTCAGTTGTTGCTTAAACATTCACAGTAGTTGTTTATGATGTTTATATATGGTTGTTTACTAAAACAACATGAAGTTGTTTAACAGCTTCAGTGGTTGCTTAAACATTCACAGTAGTTGTTTATGATGTTTATCGATGGTTGTTTACTAAAACAACATGATGTTGTTTAACAGCTTCAGTGGTTGCTTAAACATTCACAGTAGTTGTTTATGATGTTTATAGATGGTTGTTTACTAAAACAACATGATGTTGTTTAACAGCTTCAGTGGTTGCTTAAACATTTACAGTAGTTGTTTACGCTAAAAATTTATATCTCATAAAAAGTAGGTTTGTTTACAGTATAAAGTTTTCCCTTAAAAAGTAGGTAAACAACTAGTGGTTGCTTAAACAGACATTGGTTGTTTCAGAACATATCTAATTATTTATATTGGAAAATTATTGCTCATAAAAAAATTGTTAAACAAGTAGTGATTGCTTAAACAAATAATTGTTGCTTACAATAAACAACAAGAAGTTGTTCAAACAACTCCTGATTGCTTATACAATAACCTCATATCTCGTAAAAAGTAGGTAAACAATTAGGGGTTGCTTAAACAAATATTGATTGCTTATAATAAACAACTAGTGGCTGCTTAAACAACTATGGGTTGTTTACTTTAAAATCCATCAAACGGGAAGTTGGATGTTCAGTTGTTTCAAGTCAATAAGTTGATGTTCAAATATTCATATAATCAAACAATATTGATTCTATTATCACTTGATCAATAAGTTATAGTTATACTATTAGTAGGGACAATCAGTTGATGATCAATTGTGATCAAATTACTAAGTTGGGTTTAATTACTAATTGAACGACTCGTTTGATGTTGAATTGTTATCAAGTCAATAAGTTGATGTTCAAATATTCATATAAATGTCCAATTGAAATTCTTGTATAAGCAATAAGGAGTTGTTTGAACAACTTCTTGTTGTTTATTACAAGCAATCAATATTTGTTTAGCTTGACCATTAGTTGTTTATTATAAGCAATCAGTATTTGTTTAAGCAACCCCTAGTTGTTTACCTACTTTTTACGAGAGATGAAGTTATTGTATAAGCAATCAGGAGTTGCTTGAACAACTTCTTGTTGTTTTGTAAGCAACAAATATTTGTTTAAGCAATCACTAGTTGCTTACCTACTTTTTACGAGATACGACGTTATTGTATAAGCAATCAGGAGTTGCTTGAACAACTTCTTGTTGCTTACCAATATTTTTATGAGCAATATTTTTGAACAACTTGTTTGTTGCTGTTTACCAATATTTTTATAAATAATTAGATATTTTATTGTTTTGTAAAACAACTAGTGTTGTTTAAGCAACCACTAGTTGTTTACCTACTTTTTAAGGGAAAAACTTTAAGCGGTAACAAACAATATCCACATGTTAAGACCAATAGCAAAAACAGCCAACATAGTACATTGATTCGATTTGCAAGTACAAAATAGATTGATTCGGTTACAAGTACGAATTTAAGAAGCTACACTCTTGCTTGTTCCTTCATTTTGTCTGCTTTGTGAGACTACGCGTAGTTCTTTTGTGACCAACTCTTTTGCATATGGAGCATTTATTTTCTTCTTCTTTGAACCCCGCTCCAAGACTGAAGGTGCCCGCTTTCTCTTTCTTCCCCGCTTGCGCACCACATGGACAAGGTATTTTACTCTCCAAAAGCTCTGAGGAAGCTCCCAAAATTCTTGAGATAACCTCGGGTGAATTGATTTTTCATATGCATGTTTGTATGACCATCTTGAATAATATGGAGAAACAAAATCATAAACTCTTAATCCATAATCATCAAGCCGGGGTTCTTATCGGCTACGATAGCATGTGGACAAGGTATTTTGTCCAAATCAAACTCTCTACAAGAACATGTTCTATTGTTTAGATCAACCATAGCCACTGAACCGTGACCAATGACGCTAAAAGTGTGGAAGCTTATTTGATGGGCCAATAGTGTATTGCCTATAGTTATATTTTCTCTTATTTTTCTTTCAACGGAAGGGACACATATGGTTGATGTGTTGGCCAACACCATACGCCTCTCGTGAAACTTTTGAGCAAACCTCCTATTTATAGAATTGAACGGAGGCGATGTAAGGGAATTCTCTTTCCGCCAAAGAACATTGAGTTAATTGACTCAGCAATGTTGGTGGTCATTACATCATACCTAGAACATCAAGAAATACATACATATTAACTAAGAATCTGCACTGTAAACAATCGGGAAGTGATTGAACAACTTTTTGTTGTTTAGTGTAAGCAAATATAATTTGTTTAAGCAACCACTAGTTGTTTATAACGCACCTGTTGCCAGGGAAGTGTGCTCTGCTCCATCTGTGAAACCAACATCCTCGAAGATATTTGGCGACACTCATATCCAAATCTTTGATTTGTTGAAAATGATCATTAAACTCGTCCCTCGATATGCTTTCATTTTGCATCGGAAAAATGGTACATCCAATCTCCAGTGAAAGTTTTGCGGATGCTTTCACCAAGGTGCCTCATGCAAGCTCCATAATGAGCTTCAGTATAAATCTTTGAAACTGCTTTCTTTATAGATGGATGTCTATCAGAAATTATACACAACTCATTAGTGTTGGGGACGATCTCGAGCAATTGTTCAAAAAAGTATTGATACGAGGCATCACCCTCCGAATTTACTACACAAAATGCCAAGGGGAATACGTGATTTTCGGTATCCAACGCCACGACGGATAACAACACTCAGCCATACTTTCCTAACAAATGTGTTCATCGACTGACTAGGACTTTTCTTGTATAAGCAAATGCATTTATCCAAGCTCCATAGGATACAAAAAAATACAGAACACACTTACAAGAATCAACCTTCAAATCTGTCTTGCTTCCTTCATTTGTAACATGAATCATATGACGGTACTTATCTATAACCATTATCCATGTTCTAGTGTTCCTCTTGTCAAAGATTTTGCAATATAACTACCCGCTGACACTTCCGGTAACTAATCTTGCATCCCAATTCTACACGAATTGTTTCCTTAATTCTCTTGTAGATAGAATTTGTTCCCCTCGATAAACTTATTTTCAATGTGTTTAGCAACGACTTCGACGGTTGCGTGTCGATGATGGCTTGTAAGATGTTGTACTCCACATGTGTGCATATATTATGGTATGTGGTAATACGAAACCTATCGGTACCCTCAAACTCCATAGCTCGCGAATGCCACTTGCAATTCTTATCTACACATTTGACATTGTAGATTTTTTTTGTGTTCTTTACTGCTCAAAAACTAAAATTATTCTTCACGAGGCCCAACATAAGGTTCAATAGGATTTTCAATTCTTGCTTCTTCTTGAAAGTTAGACCGAGAAAAATCTGTGCCGTCTTCATGGGTTAGATTTGGCTACATTGTGTTGAGCCCTCAACCCACCAATGTCTTTTTAATTAATAGAAGAATACGATATATCTTCTTAATACATTGCCCCTTCTAGAAGAACAATATAGAAGGTAATAATTTAACGTTCTTCATCGTTTTCTAAATTAAACATTATGTTCTTCTATATTGTTAATAAACAACTGCACGTTGTTTATAAACAACTCCACGTTGTTTATAAACAACTGCATGTTGTTTAAACAACTGATGGTATTTACACAAATGGGCATTGCACATGGTGTTTACATAAACATTATATATTTTTTAAAATCTCCATGTAGTGTTTACACTAAAAAATGTGCTTTCCAATGTATTTAAATATTCATATGTAAGTGATTTAAGACAAGCGCATGGTATTTACACTTGAGTTTGACGATATCAACAAACTCATCATACGTAAACATCCAAACTTTGTTTAGACAACCACCCTTCGATTTCCAACTATAACACGGTATAAATTCTCTATGTATAAATACTTCTGACTATATATTTTGTCCCCATTAATTCTAATATGTATCTATGTAATACATAGGTGTTGTGAAAATTAATGGGACAAAATACTATATAGTTGATCTACATGGTGAATGGATAGAGAATTTATATGGCGTTATAGTTGGAAATCGAAGGGTGGTGTTTGTCTCGATAGTTTGGTTAGTGAGGAGGGATGTTACGTATGATGAGTTTGTTGATATCGTCATTACTAGGTGTAAGTTATGTTGTGCTACATATGAATATCTAAATACATTACATGCTCGGCATTTTTTAGTGTAAAAGCACATTTTTAAAATATATAATGATGATGATTTGCTCGCTTATTTAGGCGATCATTTGTGTAAATAGTCGCCGTTGGTTTAAGGGTAAATGTGGTTGAAATTTATAAACAACGTGGAGAAGCAATTGGAGTGTTCCCGGACTTGCTTTATTAACAATATAGAAGAACATGGAAATGTTTAATTTGATTACGATGAAGAACGTTAAATTATTGAGTTTCGCATTTTGATTCTTCCGCCGGGGGTAGAAGGCGGAGAAGAAGATCCGGATTCTTCTATTAATGCATCCGTACACACGGGGGTTGAGGGCTCAACACAATGTAGCCACGGTCGTGAAGGCGGCACAGATTTTTCTCGGGTCTAACTTTCAAGAAGAAGCAAGAATTGAAAATCCTATTGAACCTTGCCCCGTGAAGAATAATTTTAGTTTTGAGCGAGGTAAAGAACACAAAAAAAATCTACAATGTCAAATGTGTAGATAAGAATTGCAAGTGGCGGCTGAGCTATGGAGTTTGGGTATGCAGATAGGTTTCGTATTACACACACACACACACACACACACCACATACCATATGCACACATGTGGACACACACACATCTTACAAGCCATCATCGACACGCAACCGGCGAAGTCGTTGCTAAACACATTGAAAATAAGTTTATCGAGGGAACGGTCTGAGAAATTAAGGGAAACGATTCGTGTAGAATTGGGATGCAATTAGTTCTTCTGGAAGTGTCTGGTGGGTAGTTATATTGCAAAATCTTTGACAAGAGGAACACCAGAACACGGATATGAAGTTATAGATAAGTACCGTCATATGATTCATGTTACAAATGAAGGAAGCAAGACAGATTTGAAGGTTGATTCTTGTGGCAGGTTCTTGTATTTTTTTGTATCCTATGGAGCTTGGATAAATGCATTTGCTTATACAAGAAAAGTCCTAGTCAAGTTGATGGAACACATTTGTTAGGAAAGTATGGCGGAGTGTTGTTATCTGTTGTGGCGTTGGATCGAAAATCACATATTCCCCTTGGCATTTTGTGTAGTAAATTCGGAGGGTGATGCCTCGTATCGAATACTTTTTTGAACAATTGCTCGAGATCGTCCCCAACACTAATGAGTTGTGTATAATTTCGATAGACATCCATCTATAAAGAAAGCGAGTTTCAAAGATTTATCACTTGAAGCTCATTATGGAGCTTGCATGAGGCACCTTGGTGAAAGCATCCGCAAAAACTTTCCCGTGAGAGATTGGATGTACCATTTTTCGATGCGGCGAAAGCATATCGGAGGGACGAGTTTAATGATCATTTTCAACAAATCAAAGATTTGGATATGAGTGTCGCCAAATATCTTGAGGATGTTGGTTTCCACAGATGGAGCAGAGCACACTTCCCTGGCAACAGGTGCGTTATAAACAACTAGTGGTTGCTTAAACAAATTATATTTGCTTACACTAAACAACAAAAAGTTGTTCAATCACTTAGATTGTTTACGATGCGGATTCTTAGTTAATATGTATGTATTTCTTGATGTTCTAGGTATGATGTAATGACCACCAGCATTCTTTGAGTCAATTAACTCAATGTTCTTGGCGGAAAGAGAATTCGATTCTTGCTATGTTCGATTCTATAAATAGGAGGTTTGCTCAAAAGTTTCACGAGAGGCGTATGGTGTTGGCCAACACATCAACCATATGTGTCCCTTCGTTGAAAGAAAAATAAGAAAATATAACTATAGGCAATACACTATTGGCCCATCAAATAAGCTTCCACGCTTTTAGCGTCATTGGTCACGGTTCGGTGGCTATGGTTGATCTAAACAATAGAACATGTTCTTGTAGAGAGTTTGATTTGGACAAAATACCTTGTCCACATGCTATTGCAGCGATAAGAACCCGATTCGGGGATGATTATGGATTAAGAGTTTATGATTTTGTTTCTCCATATTATTCAGTATGGTCATACAAACATGCATATGAAAAATCAATTCACCCAGTGTTATCTGAAGAATTTTGGGAGCTTCCTCTAGAGCTTTTGGAGAGTAAAATACCTTGTCCATATGTGGTGCGCAAGCCGGGAAGAAAGAAGAGAAAGCGGGCACCTTCAGTCTTGGAGCGGGGTTCAAAGAAGAAGAAAAATAAATGCTCCATATGCAAAAGAGTTGGTCACAAAAGAACTACGTGTAGTCTCAGAGCGAGACAAAATGAAGGAACAAGCAGTAGTGTAGCTTCTTAAATTCGTACTTGTAACCGAATCAATCTATTTTGTACTTGCAACTGAATCAATGTACTATGTTGGCTGTTTTTGCTATTGGTCTTTACATGTGGATATTGTTTGTTAACAGTTTAAAGTTTTTCCCTTAAAAAGTAGGTAAACAACTAGTGGTTGCTTAAACAGACACTAGTTGTTTCAGAAAAAATATCTAATTATTTATCTTGGAAAATTATTGCTCATAAAAATATTGGTAAGCAACAGTTGTTTCAAGCAACAATAGACAAGTTGTTCAAGTTTTCAAGCAACTCCCGATTGCTTATACAATAACGTCGTATCTCGTAAAAAGTAGGTAAGCAACTAGTGATTGCTTAAACAAATATTTGTTGCTTACAAAACAACAAGAAGTTGTTCAAGCAACTCGATTGCTTATACAATAACTTAAATCTCTCGTAAAAAGTAGGTAAACAACTAGGGGTTGCTTAAACAAATGCGATTGCTTATAATAAACAACTAATGGTTTGCTTAAACAAATATTGATTGCTTGTAATAAACAACAAGAAGTTGTTCAAACAACTCCTTATTGCTTATACAAGAATTTCAATTGGACATTTATATGAATATTTGAACATCAACTTATTGACTTGATAACAATTCAACATCAAACGAGTCGTTCAATTAGTAATTAAACCCAACTTAGTAATTTGATCACAATTGATCATCAATCGATTATCCCTACTAATAGTATAACTATAACTTATTGATCAAGTGATAATAGAATCAATATTGTTTGATTATATGAATATTTGAACATTAACTTATTGACTTGAAACAATTTGAACATCCAGCTTCCCCTTTGATGGATTTTAAAGTAAACAACCCTTAGTTGTTTAGCGGCCACTAGTTGTTTATTATAAGCAATCAATATTTGTTTAAGCAACCCCTAATTGTTTACCTACTTTTTACGAGATATGAGGTTATTGTATAAGCAATAAGGAGTTGTTTGAACAACTTGCTAACTTTTGTTTATTGTAAGCAACAATTATTTGTTTAAGCAATCACTACTTGTTTAACAATTTTTTTATGAGCAATAATTTTCCAATATAAATAATTAGATATGTTTTGAAACAACCAACGTGTTTAAGCAACCACTAGTTGTTTACCTCTTTTAAAGGGAGGTAGAAAATTTTATCTTGTAAACAAACCTACTTTTTGTGAGAGATAAAGTTTTTAGCGTAAACAACTATTTGTTTAAGCAAAATGTTTAAGCAACCATAAAGATATGTTAAACAACATCATGTTGTTTTAGTAAACAATACATCTA
Source organism: Lycium ferocissimum (assembly GCF_029784015.1). Lineage (NCBI taxonomy): Eukaryota > Viridiplantae > Streptophyta > Magnoliopsida > Solanales > Solanaceae > Lycium > Lycium ferocissimum. The sequence continues at coordinate 152,354 of NW_026713197.1, forward strand.
TAAACATGATAAACAACTACGCTACAACCACTTAAGTTGAATGTTTAAGCAACCACGAATGTTTGTTAAACAACATCATGTTGTTTTAGTAAACAACCATCGATAAACATCATAAACAACTACGTGAATGTTTAAGCAACAACTTCATTTGTTAAACAACCATACATAAACATCATGTTGTTTTAGTAAACAACCATATATAAACATCATAAACAACTAGTTTATAGAATGTTTAAGCAACAAAGAGAAGGTCACACTTGTTAAACAACATCATGTTGTTTAGTAAACAACCATCGATAAACATCATAAACAACTATGTCTTTGTGAATGTTTAAGCAGCAAGTGAGACATTGTTAAACAACTCCATGTTGTTTTAGTAAACAACCATATATAAACATCTCCATAGCATCTTCTACAAATTATCCATAAATAGTCATCATACTTCCACAATCAAGAAATAGTCTAACAAAAAGATCCACCATAGAAAGAACAAAAATTCAATTTATCAAAACAAAAATTATCGAATATTGTTTAGTTCAAAAACAAATCCTTGTTTATGGTTCCACTTCTTTCCTTGCTCTTATCAATGTCGAGAGGCTTGTAACTATCTAGCATTTCGTTGCGTTTTAATAGCTTCACACAAGCCCAAGCCTAAATTGTACCAAGAATGCCCACGGGAAGCCGTAGAGGTTGTATTCGAGATTTTATTGGTTTTGCAAGATGCAATCGAAAGATAGCTTTTGAGACCCCGCGGATATTCGTTGAAGACGGAGGGCTTGCAAGCTAGCTTGGTCATGTCGGCATCAACTCGATGATATATCTCTTGCACATAAGATGCAGTGATAGAACCAAACCAAGGCAAGTGAAAACTTATAATTTTTTGGTGTTTCAGGTGATTTGATCTTTTCAAGGAGGAAGTTAGCGATGTGAGTTTTCCTTCCTTGGAAACAAATTCCCATAATGGTTCGCCTTCTTTACCCGACTAGCCAATGCCTCTTTAGAAGGAAAAGGGGTGACACCGTAGTCCGTCATCAAGGAAAATTCCCTTAATCCAAAACACACTGGGCATATTTTCGTATTCAAATCACGGCTATCTTTTTCGACAAATGATGCGTCGGAGTAGAAGACCATAACTATCATCGACGATCCAAAATTTACTTTGCATTGGAGTATCCATAAAATGCCCAAAACAACTTTTTTGAACCTATCTAAAAGACCTTGTTCTGCGAACTCCTGCGAATTCAAGAAATGTTTTTCCTCCTAGAGGTGACTTTACAAAAATCTTTCCCAGAATATCACCATGCGCGGAATAATGTGTCTTGAAGCTATATTTTGTAAGATCAATGGACTTGATGCATTCGGGAATCTCAGTATCAGAATCATCGGCAAATTGTACATGATTATAAAATTGATTAATTAAAAGAAAGAATAAAAAAGCCACAAACATATGTTGTTTGAGCTGGTGGTAGTTTAAACAACTAGTTGATGCTTAAATAACAACTGTTTGTTTACAATAAACAATTAGTAGGTGTTTAAGCATCCATCAGTTGTTTGAACTGGTGGTAATTTTCTAAAAAATAGTAAATGGATGCTAAAACACCTACTCTTTGTTTTCACTAATGACAATTTAAAAAAACACTCACATTTGATCTTGAAGGGGCAGCATTCTCATCATGTAATACTAATTTTTCTTTGTTCGAAAAGTACATGATTTGTTTCTTCTTCCCTTTCTTCTCCACTTTCATTTTCTTCTTGTTGATCCATTGATTTCTCGTCTTGCATTTTCTTCTCCACTTTCATTTTGTCCTTCACGATGCGTTGATTCTAAATCTTACTACACTTTCTTTTCCACTTTCACTTTTATCTTCTGATCTATTGATTCCTCATCTTCTACACTTTCATCTTCTCTAGCGAACCACGAGCCGATGAGGTCAATTCTTCATTTCACTCGAGCTTGTGGAAACCTATCCGCTTCTCAGGCGATTTCTCTTCCGTTGACCTAGCCTTTTTTCTAGGACTTCTTTTATAAACTTTTGATTTTTTGTTTCCATTTTATCTACATACATAAAGCATCATAAAATTGTCAACAATAGACCAAATGAATAAACTTCTCGAAGTTATCAAATAAACACAAGTTGTTTAAACAATATGCGATTGTTTACACGTAGAAGAAATTACGAAACAATAGCGGCTACAAAATAAAATATTTCTTGCAAGCATAGAGCTAAATATAACACCAATTTGAAAAGAAAAGAATTTGATCAAGCATCTTAAGATGCTAGAAGTGTTTAATCTATTTTTTCCATCAAGCGTCATTATTTGGGACTCTGCAAACATCTTACGTAACAAAAGTTTAGAAAAAAATCTTTCTAATCATACTTTTTCCTCAATGAATTAACAAGAAAAAAAACACCCGAAAGTGCTAGAACAAAATCACCAACAATTTGTCTTAGCCAATCGCCAAAGCCAAATCTCAGCTTATACAAAATACGCTCTCATGTAATCATCTTCTACATGAAGACAAATACAACCTTTCGCGAAAAAAACTCTAAAATTCTCTCTCTAAACAAAGACACTACAAATAACAACAATAATGACATGTATTAAATCCGACAAATAAATGGATGTTTGTCCTTTGATTAATTAAATGTGGGATTGACCACACAACAACTTTTTGGTTCTTTCAATACCATGTCCAAGTACGAAACTTCATTCAAATAGAACATTTATTCTGGCTATTAGTGAATGTAGAACACAAACTATAAAAATAAATGGTCCCATTATAATTCACAAAACCCCAAAACCCATTTTTCGAATTTACAAAGACTCAAATTGATTTTAGACTAAAAACCCCAAAACTCCTTTTTAGAGTTTACAAAAAACAAAATCATATAGAGACTCAAATTGATTTCGTATCTAATTTATAAATGGATGAATGGTAAGATAAAGTTTCATCGATCGATCGAACAAGAAAACATAGAAAACAAAAACCCTATGTCTTAAATGATATAAAAACAACAAAAATTAGAATAAAAATAAATGCATACCTCAAAAACTCAATTTGTAGAGAAAGAATGTTCTCCTGAGGAGAAAACAAGAACAAAAATCGACAAAGAAAAAAATGGAGCTGGAACATTGGTTTATTAGAATGTTTTCATAGTTTAATTCTTATCCCCAAAGTTATTAAATATTTTTAATTCAACCCCGATCTCTTCATAATTATATGGTTATAACAAAAGAAAAGGAAAAATAAATCCTTTAGCATTGTCGTTAAAAAGAGCCTTTTTAGCTCATTTTTCCACCTTTCTAAGGGACTACTAGATACAGGCCCGTGTTAAAATAGGGCCCAACATATATTGATAATTTTATTTTATGCAATTATAAAAAGAATTGATATATTCTACAACATTTCTTGAAAGCCACGTATCTAAAGATAGAAATTTTGGGAGCACGGGTTCAATAATTTGTGTCATTTCTTTGTTTCAGTTTATATGACTTTATTTAAGAAAAAGGCTAATAGACACTTTTTAAACTACGCATTAATCAAATTTGAACTAGAATTTCAAAACTTATTGAATTTTTAACTACTTCTAAATACGTAAACGTCATTTGAACTACCATTCCCCTAGGCTAAAACGTGAAACTTTTAGACATATGGTGATTATGTATATTGTGTCATATAGCACGGTCATAGATGCGGTATAAGATTTCTATCCTTTTTTTTTTTTTTTACTTAGCCTATCATAAGTATGTAGTAATAAATTATTTTGGCTATTATGGTACTCGGTATATAATTAGAAACTTAAGACATTGGAAAATGCCTTTTGAGAATGTAATACCCATCTTAGTTTCTTTTTAGGATATTAAACGATCTGCAATAAACATCAGAGTAATTTATTTTATCGCTTGTAACAATATTCAATTAATTTGATTATAGAATTACGATTGGTGAGATAAGATATCACCCATGGAACTACAAAATGTAATCGATTGTAATAGTAACTTTTAAAAAATGAAGCTTGATAATAATATATTCGGAACTACTTTTGAAAAAGTAATCTTACCTATACTTTCTCTGTTTATTGAATATTAGTGTTATAAAGTACTAAAAAAGCTATGGAGATTGGAGGAAGAGATAAGTAAGAGACTGCCTACACATTAAAGTTTAATGGGAGCCACTTTTTTGGACAATCATTGAAAAAATCTTTGCAAATGTAGCGTGTGATATAGAAATCAAATTTGAATGAGTCCACCATTATTGACTTAATAGGGATACTTTGGGAATTACATGGATATTGCTTGATTTTTTAATATGGGATCCACATTTTTTTTTATATTGCTTGATTTTTTAATATGGGATCCACATTTTTTTTTATATTAATTAATTTTTTAATATGGGGTTCACTTTTTTTTTTTTTTTGACATGCGTTGGAGGTGGACGACGAAACCACCTCCAAACTCATGCTTGTATATAAGTTAAATTTTGGACCTACCCACAAACATAAAAAAACCAACCCTATTTTTCATGTTTCCCATCTAAAGTTGGGTAACAACCTATCTACCACTATTGCTCATCTACTTGTAGTGAATCTCTCGAGACTTTACTGTCTTGGCCCCAAAAAAAATTCGATGGATGTTTCATCCAAAAGAGAAACAAGGCTATTTAACATTTGTTGATTCAAATGGAGTCAATTACCTTCTAATTAGGCAATTTAGGAGGATTATTTAGACACTTAAAGTTAGGTTTCCTTAAAGATTAAGAAGTTCTTTTTTTTGGAACCTCGAAAAATTCGTAACCAAATCAGATTCCACCTTCGAAGTGCGTATTAGATAACTCCGCTTTCACCATTTTGCTGATAGCTACGCAAAACCATACAGGAGATGTAAACCGCACTAGACAAGTCCGTTGAGATGAGCTCTGACTGAGAAGGCTGCTAGTGAGGGAATTCGATTTCAAGTCTCCCATGTTGAAATCACTCACCCAACCGACACAGCCAACCCTTGTGGGTGACAAGGAAGTTTTTATTAAGGGAAAACTGGTACAAATTGGGAAGAGCATTACTTTAAGAGGTAGTACTTCCTGCTTGTGAAGGAGTACCAGGTGATTAAGTTAGTTAAAAGAGATTAGAAACGTAAGGTTCGAAACACGACATGTTGTCCTTTTTATTTATTTCATAAGTTTTGGTATTTACACATTCACCTCTGTATTTTCTTCGAAACACGACATATTGTCCTTTTTATTTATTTCATAGGTTTTGATATTTACACATTCACCCCTATACTTTCTTTTGTCTTTTATGACTTAAGTCCTAAATTTTGTAACGTTTGTACCGAGCTACGTAAGTTGTATCAACATATTCATTTTAGCCCTCTAATTATTTCATTTCGAGGTATGAATGAAAATTCTCTTTAGAAAAGTTTCATCAATTCTTCTTTCCAAAGTTTCAAGTTTAAATTTCATTGTCTCAAGTTACAAATAACTTAATTCTTCAGAAGAGACCTTCTTATAACCACTAAAAAATTATCATATGTGTCAAAAAGTTATAATTAATATTTAGAAAAGTTTATTATTTCCTTGTATGATCATGCCATTAGGAATATAGTAAATCTTTTTTTCAAGTTTATAGATAAAATTTTCAAAATTTTGATGTTAGAACTTTGCCTATTATGCGAGAACTTTGAATTAAATTACTGAAATCTTCATATTTATCAATAAGACTTTTGACAACAAAATCAAGGTATTATATTACAACAAATGGTTAATATTCTAGTAACTTGAAAGATCATTTCCCAAAGATAAACACCTCTTCTTTTTGCTGGAGGGGAGGTGGACATGGAAGAAAGAATTCATTCCGTCCAGCGCTGGGCCAGAGATATCCTTGAGGCTGTTTGTAATGCTTTGCTGATTGTTCGTAGGCGCTTAGATCAGGATCCAACTGCTCCTCCGGTGCTGTACTACTTCCTTGGTCTCTTCAGCCAAGTGAAGTACGCTGTTGATCTCCTGTTACGACTCACTCACCCTTGCAATGAGTGCTAGGAGAAGCACTGCGATGTAGAACTTAGCCGTGCTAGTTATCCATTTTTATTTAATTTTAACTTCAAATAACATGTAATTATCTATAGGAATGTAGCACGGAATGGGTTAATGCGAGGCATCAATAACATTCAAGGAAAACCCCATAGACAGCTGGAAGAAGTAATTCTGCATAGGCTTGCTATGCTCCTGCCTACTTTTACAAACCTCCTATTTTCTCTAACGGTTGATTGTAAAATTGTAACAAGCATGCCAATGCGTGTACAAGCTACTTTCTGGTTGTGGCAAGATAGAATTCTCTCCAAACATGGGAGAAGCACAACAGGTGAAATTTGGTTGTGCTTCTGACTTAGGCTGTGATATTAGTCTGCTTAGCAATCAACAGGAATGGAACTCAAGCTATCAAAGTTGAATTAACCTTTTGGCAGAACATTTTGAGTGGCGGTGGCGGTGGTTGTGTTGTTGTATAGATAGCTTGTCAGCATTTACTTGGCCTACTTTTTCCCATCTTATTTATAGTCTATATTAGTAATCTGCAGCTTAAGTGCAATATGTCAATATATTTTTTGCCCCTTTGAATGTGTTTCATTTGTTGTTTACTATTCTTGATCCAGATATCTCAACTAAGGTTGAGTATATGTGGTCGCATAACTCTCAAGTCTTCATATTATAGAGACTCCTGAAACTGGTCTGCGCTCAGATTAATTGATATAAAAACCAAATAACATTAACAATTTGGGATTCTTTGTTCAGTTCAGTAATTTTGTGGGAGCATCAATTGATGTTTGAAGCTTTCCATAAATCAGCGGTTTTATGATAAAGGGAGAATATATTAGTTTCAATAGGAAAACTTCTATTATTTTACTTTATGTGTTACTCGTATCTTCTGATAAATATGATCATTTTTAATCTTTTACTAATATACGTTCATCTTAGTATATGCATTTCTAGTAACGCCTATCTTGTAGACATTTTTTTAAATCTTGTATTCATGTATATTCATACTAACGACTATATGAGTTGTTATGGACTTGCTTTTCATTTTGATAAACATCTTATCTTGTAGACATTTTTTTTAATCTTGTATTCATGTATATTCATACTAACGACTATATGAGTTGTTATGGACTTGCTTTTCATTTTGATAAACATCTTTCTTTTTCTGTAACCCTCCCCCCATTTAGCAATCTATTTGAACTCTACAAGTTAAAAAGTAGAATAAAATAATGTGTTTGGAGAAAATCAACACTACAAAATCAATAATATGTGATCGAAGAATGGCTATATTACTAATCTATATATAATATAAAGTTAGGCATAGATAAGGTGATGTGGCACCTCTCTATGGCCTCCATTCCTATTTATCTTTTTTCTCCTTTTTTTGGTCCTTTCTCAAATTATAAAATCAAAACCTCTAATTATATCTTAGTTATTGTGTTTAATAATGGACAACTGAAAAGACTTATTAAATTTAATATGACACGAGCTTGCCACTCTTATAATGTAACGTACTTTTCTACGTGAAAAGTGTAATGGCAGAATTAAAAATAGTACAGTACCCAACTCAGCACTTCTAATATGCATAATTAATTGATATGTACTACGTGAAAAGAGTGCAATGGCAACATTAAAAATAGTAACGGACTCAGCACTTCTAATATGCATAACTAAAATGATAAGTACGAAGAAAAGAAACGACATATATTAATTAAAACGTAAAGCTTTTAATTCTATTAAATTCATGAAATGTTTGGTAGAGATCATGGAGATGAAGAGTTTGTGCAAGTTATGGAGGTAGGCTTTATAATTTGTGAAATTGTTGGGTCTCAGCTGTTGCATCCAAGAAAATTCTCAAGAGTCTAGACCCAGTAACAACGATTTCATTAGAAAATGGAGAGCAAGGAGGATTTCATGAATGCTACTTGACAATGTATGTAAAAACGATCGTCAAATTAACATCTTTACGGTTTTGTTATATATATTTCTACTTGTATATTTTTCTTCTTTTTCATATTTCTTAGTCATCATTTTTTGTTATGAAGAAGACCGTCGTTTGGCAAGGAGATCTGCAATTATTGTACGAACAAGTTCAACATTGTTGTCTTAAAATCTTTCTTTGTTTTTTTAAGATATTTTAACAGAAAGATGCTCAACATAAAAAATTAATTTATTCAATTGTATTTTCGCAGAGGTGCTTGTGTTTGAATTACTCCATTGATTTTGGGTAGTGAAATATACGTAAAATTGGCGAGGTTTTGATAAGATTAGTTTGAAGAAACACTCATGTTTCAGTTAAGAAGTCTAGGACTTCTACAACATATATCAAAACCATCAACCATAATGTTAATCAAGCCATGATTGCTTAAACTATGAGAATATTTTTTCGTTAATTTTAGGGTTACATAAGTTATCAGATGTAATTTTAAATGTTTGAGGGTGAAAGAAGCATTTCAGGGGATGATATTGAAACTAGAGAGTTTCTCACTTTCTCCTGCTCTAAGGTAAACTAATTTATCTAGATAGCATACTGATCCCAAAATTAAACTTTTCAACGTAACAACTTGATATATGATTATTCTGGTTTGGGCTTTCAATAGGAAAGTACCCACGATAGCGATGACATTAAAGGTAGATGTAAATTAAATATTACATATAACAACTAACAAGGCAACAGAGTATCAATAACCTTATCAAGTCCCTAAGAAAGGTTCGAGGCTAACAAATATGTGTTATGTTCTTTCAAATAATAATTAAATTTGCAGCATTTTATGAAAACTTTCTCATTTACGTTCTATTCAATGTCTTTGTGCTCTTAATCATCATGAGAATACAACATGTTGTTTAGTGAATGTAATCTATTTGTCTTTCTTTTTTTCTTTTTTTTTGTGATTTTCCTCTGTACCCTGCTTTATTCTCTTCTCTTTTTTTTTTTTCTTTTAGCGTTCTTCATTAGCCAAAGTACTAATTTTGTGACTCCAACTATGATCTAAAGGGTGAAAATGCTATTTTCTTATGAATGATAATACAAAATGTAGCTTTAGTCATTACTAGAGTAGTACTATTTTTATAATATACCTTTATTTTTCTTTTTCGTTTTGTAATCGGCATGTAATTTTGATTATTTTTTAATTTATCCTTGGGGTTAATATAATCTTTTTAAATTTTAATTTTATTTATTTTTGTATCAAGTTGAACTGTTGAAGTTCTGAGAGAGGGGTTCGAGTCTAACAAACGAATGATATGTGTTATTCTCCTTTTTCGTTTACTCCATATTTATTTCTTTCTTTTTCAGTAAATTTACAACTTCATGCTTATTACCATTTTAGTTTTACTTTTTGATCATTTATATTGTAAAAATTCATTACCTTGATAGAAATAATGTTATAAACTAAATGTAGGTATAGTAGGAATTATACCTTTATTCTTACTTATTTAAAATAGTTTTTATTGTAATTTTCCTTATTCTTCCACTAAATTTTTAATATTTGTAAAAGAAAATATTTTTCAACCGTGCGAAGCGCGGATATATTCATTAGTGACCGCATAAGAAAAGGCACACGAAAGCAAACTTGGTAAGTTTAAGCAAACTTCACGTTGAAGGACTAAAAATATAAGAATTTCATAGATATGTGAAGTTTAAGCTTCAATTTCAAAAAGTGAGAAATACAGAGGCATTTCAATACTATTACATTTTAAATACAATGACTACCTAACATGAGAAAAGTAGGTTTAACTAGATAGTTGGCAATAATTGCTAGTAAATTATTGAATTTTAATTTATGATCTTGCAATTAAATTGTAATCTCTTGATGATTGAATCGTCGTCTTAAGAAAGCGCAAACTTTTATGATTGGAATGAGACACCCATGAGATTTTTTTTAGATAAAACTTTTTGAGCTAAACCAAGGGTATATATGATTTTTAAACTTTCCATGTTTGGTTGGTCACAATTTTTGAAAAATATTTTTGTAAGAAAATAAATTTCTTAAAAATAAGAAAAATGACTTCCTTGTGAAAAATAGGAAAACAAGTTCCATAAATAACATTTCATTCCTCTCCATTCTCCAATACACCCAATCCCCCCCCCCCTCCCCGCAATGCCCCATAACCCCCACTTTCTCCACCTCCACACCCCTACTCCCAGCCTCCACCTCACCCCATAATGTTTGCCTAGATCTTCTATAAATGTTGTTGAGATAGTAATATTTTCTGCATACTTATCAAATATTAGAAATTGAGTATAAAAATCACTTATTCGTTGAAAATAATTTCTTTTGTACGAAACACACAAGGCACCCAAAAACCATAATTCTTGAGTGGGAGCCAATAGTTGCTTTCTTTAAATTTCTCTTTTCTGTTATTAAATAAAGATTTATAAATTAAATACAACATAGAGAAGTATAGAGAGTTAGACCGATCTATTATCCAACTTTGAATTGATGTACAAATGAACTAAAGTGACTTCCTATTTATAGAAAAATTGAAATTGCTCTGTAAGCTACTTTCAGAACCGCTGCTTAAGCTACTTCAAAAAAGTTGCTTGCAAGCTGCCTGTGCGATTGCAAACTTATCCAATTACCAACTTACCAAAAAACCGCGTATAAAAATGAACATTCACAATATAACGCATATATAAAACCATTTAATTATTTCCATTTTTGATATTTTGGAATAACAATGTAAATAGAAAATAGAGGAGGAAAAACAAAAAGACGAGAGTCTTGTGCAATTTCTTTCTTCGTGTCTCTTGCTTTATACTTATCCTTCTCCATTTAAAGGCCTCCTTCCTCTTTCACCCGAGAAAACGACATAAATAGTCCCTTATATTTGAATATAGGTTCAAAATAGTTTTCTTTAAGTATGCACTTGACAGTTTTAATCCTTTAAGTTGGTCACAAGTTAAGATAAATGGTCCCTTATATTTGAGGATAGTTTCACAATAGTCTGTCAGGTATGCACTTAACAGTTTTGATCCTTTAAGTTTGTCAAAAGTTAACACTTTTAGTGTTTGATAAAATATTTATCAAACTTTATCTGTTAGATTCGATAAGTATGTTGGAGATTAAAAATATTAATTTTTGACTAACTTAAAGTACCAAAACTATTAAGTGCATACTTAACATACTATTTTGATCCTGCCCTCAAACATAAATCTCCCTTCGTCTCAATTTATACGATACTCTTTTCTTTTTAGTGTGTCTAAAAATAAATACTATCTTTTCTTGTTTTCCTAAAAAAAAAAAAAAAAAAGAAAACATCACTTATCCTAAACATTTAAGACCTCCTTCCTCTTTCAACCCCACCTTCCCCCAAGTGTTTTCTTCCTTCTTCATTCATCTTCTTTACATTTCTCAATAATCAAAACCCTAATTTCACTTTCCATCCACTGGATCTAACCCTTTTTCTTCCTGGGGGGTAAAACCGTAATAACCCCTCAATGCACTCAAACACAACCACAAGATCACTTCAATTGTAAATGGAACCAGTTGAGTGAAGTGAAGTCAGTGTCAATTCTGTAATTTAACTACTCTTTCAATGGCAAATATGAGTGGCGACGGTGCCACGTGTAAGTCGGAAGCTAAAGATTACTTTCCAGTAGGGTTAAGAGTCCTTGTGGTTGATGACGACGTCGTTTGTCTAAGAATTATTGAGCAAATGCTTCGCAAATGCAACTATTCTGGTGTGTTAATTTCCTCAACCACTCAAATTTCAATTTTTTTATTTAAATTTTTTGTTTAACCATGAATTTATGGCTTTTACTTCACTTAGGGATCGTTTGGTAGGGTGTATAAGAATAGTATTGAATAGGGTGTATTAATAATGCTCGGAATGGGATTAGTAATGCAGGCATTAGTTATGCTGAGATTATGAGCCCGTTTGGATTGGCTTATAAGGAATGTCTTAAAATAATAAAAAAATTAGTAATGCAGGCATTAGTTATGCTGAGATTATATCTTATCCAATGTTTGGCGTGGTGTATGAAAAATTTAAAAATAACATGCATGCATAATTTATAAAACAAAATTATTTGTCTACAAAAATACCCTCCACATTTTTTAACTTTGAGGTACTTCAAGGGCAATTTTGTTTTTAACCATGCTTATACATGTATTAATTAATAGTCTTAATAACCATGCTTTGCTATGTATTAGTTATACATAGGTTGAAAAAATGTACCAAACAAAGGATTAGTAATACATTGTATATCCTCAACTCTTAACTCTGGATCTAACCCTTTTCCTTCCAGGGCAGTGGCGGAGCTAGGATTTTAAATAAGGGGGTTCAAAAATATAAAGAAGTAGGCAAACGAAGAAGTCAAGGGGGTTCAACATCTACTATATATACATAAAAAAGAAAAATTTACCTTGTGTATACAGTGTAAATTTTCGCCCAAGGGGGGTCAGATGAACCCCCTTGGCCCTTACTGGCTCCGCCCCCGTTCCCGGGGGTAAAACTGTAAAAACCTCTCAATGCACTCAAACACTACTACCATAGGATCACTTCACCTGTAAATGACACCAGTTCAGTTCAGTGAAGCCAGTGTCAATTTGTAATTTAACTACTCTTTTGATGGCAAGTAGTATGAGTGGTGAAGGTGCCACGTGTAAGTCGGAAGCTACTGATTACTTTCCAGTAGGGTTAAGAGTCCTTGTTGTTGATGACAACGTCGTTTGCTTAAGAATTATTGAGCAAATGCTTCGTAAATGCAAGTATTCTGGTTTGTTTCCTTAACCATTTCATTTCAATTGTGTTTTTTTTTTTTTTTTTTTTTTTTGGAAAACTTCGCTCTATGTCTATTTTTGAAAATATTTACGCCACGTAGCCCATAATTTGAGTTTGTTACCCGGTTTAGCTCATATTTGTGTATAAACACCTTTTATACACTTTATACTAGTTTGATACATTATGTATAATGCTTTCCCCCAGGTATAATGTTGTATAATATTGTATATTGGGCTACGTGGCGTAATAATTTTCAAAAGCTGTATATTTTTGAAATTTTCCCAGTAATTTTGGTAGTTTGTATCAGGAGCAAATAAGGAATCTTACGTAAATGTACCCTTCAGCCATCTAGTTTACCAAACATGGATGAATTATACACAACCGATACACTTCGGTTGTATATGTTGTTAATAGGTATGTATATTATATGTATCGGTATGTATAATATATGTATATTTAGTAGTATAAACTATACACTACCTATACACTGTGTGCATACTTTGTAAACTAGATGGCCGAGTGGTATTTGACTGTAATTTTCCCAGAAAATAATACCCTAATAATTAATGCAATATTTGGTTGGTTGCAGAAGAAAAAGATAATCTCGGCATAAACATTGTATCATTTGTTTGGCGGTGTTAAACTTAATACCTGCATAGTTTATGAGGAAATTTATGTATTATTAGCGGGATAGAATGTGGAACAAGAGTACATGTGTTAGTAATACATGAATAAGAGTTTCTAAGACAAATAGGCAGTCCTTGCATAACATTCCATGTATTATTGTTCACCTCATAATAATATGATACAATCTCAAATTGGAGTCACTGAAATGTAACAAAAAATACAGTAGAGATGGAATTACAAGAACGAGTCTAAAAGTTAAACTAAACTAGGGTTACTTGATTTCTCAAAACATGATTACAATTGATTTCTCAAAGCATGATTACAATGGAATGGGAAGACCTTATTTATAGACCTAGCTAGCTGTATTAGAGAAGCTAAAACGGACCGCTAACTAAGCCATAAGTAATTTATCTTAAATGATTTAAACTACTTGGTGCTAAATGGCTATTCACGTGAGTAGTCATGTGCTAGAAATTCATATCATATCCTATCCCTCCCAGTCAAACAACTGCTGTCCTCTAGGGTGATAATTCCTCTAGGGTGATAATGTAGAAAATGAGGAACCTAGCTCCATCCGGATAAAATGGAAGTTGTGAAAACAGAAAAGCCGTTGAATATAAGAATGTCCTTGAATTTGGAATCACTCTGGATCCCCTTTTTCTCATCAAAAATGAATTCTCGTTCTTGAATCACTCTTCATCTTCTTCCCAGTGCGGGAACTGGGGAGTATGACAGCTTTCTCAATGTCATCAATAGTTTATTTGCAAAAGCAGATCCCAAGGGCCGTGTACTCAAAAATGGAAAAAGTACGTCTTACACCTTTGAACACCTCCAAGTAGTCTATGATGCCAATCAATTTTAAATGAAAAGAAAGTGGAACAAGCTCCAGTGAATACTTGGAGGCTGCGAGAAGCATCACATCCAAAGCAGAGGTCATTTTTGACTTATCCTAAAGATCACATGAATAATTAATGCTCCAAGAACTTTCTGTCTTGAATGATTAGCATATACACCTGCAGTTGGAATTATAGTTAAGATAGGAGTGTGCTCACTAGTGTACAGGAAATGAGGTGGAGCAGAATAGTAAAACACACACAACTTGTACCAACCGTAATGCTTCTGTAGTTCACTTGAGCAAAAGAATTAGATACGCCATGATAATTTTATCCAACAAAGAATAGAGAAATTGTAAATTTCGTACACTTTCTTTTTCCTCATCAGCATATGAAATCTCACATTATATGAACGAGCATTGGAATACTTCCCTGATCTTTTGTCCTTGTTCTGATTGGTAAGTATGTAAACCCAAGCTAAAACAACCTATATACCACCTTCTTCAAGGATGTGGTCAGAACCTGTTCCAAAGCTTACCTTGCCATAGATTGACAATTTTCTAGCATCCCTTGGATTACCAACGAATTTCCAACTAGCTGGCACCTCACACGATCTAGAGAACCACTGGTGGGCGTCGGTCGGGCTAGATCCTTAGGACCAGACTGGAAATATGGAATAGCATCATGAGCATTAGCAGCAATATTTGATACAAAATCGGAGGGAGTGAAAAAAAAAATGACTTCCAAGAATCATGTTTATATCACAGGGATCGAATAGCACTCCATCTGCGCCTTCAGATCAGAATTTCAGATCAAAATTTCAGTTTTCAACTTGTCCGAAACAGGTCCAAACCCCTCGGTCTCAACCCAAACCGTACCTACAAGTCACAAATCACTATGTCAACATATTTACATGCTCAAGACACGAATCAAAACACCAATAGTCAAAACGAGGTATCAGGTTGATACACTGTGCTGGTTGAGGGTTATATCATCTTAATGTTTGTTTACATATCTATTGGTTATGAAAATCAAATCTAATTTTGCACCTTTTGTCTAATAAATTAACTATTTTGAATTGCTTGCAGTTACTACTTGTACCCAAGCTTCAGTGGCATTAAACCTATTACGTGAAAGGATGGGGACTTTTGATATTGTACTGAGTGATGTTCATATGCCTGATATGGATGGTTTTAAACTTCTTGAGCTTGTTGGGTTGGAAATGGACCTTCCAGTAATAAGTAAGTGATGCTTCTCCTGCTGTGGCAACATGATGCCTCATCTGTATCCTAAATACTTTGTTGTTCTACAGTGATGTCAGTTGATGGAAGAACCAACCTCGTCATGAGAGGAGTTCAACATGGGGCTTGTGATTATTTGATTAAGCCTATACGTGACGAGGAGCTAAAGAATATCTGGCAGCACGTTGTTAGGAAAAGATATAACTCCAGTAAAGAGCATGAATGTTCTGGTAGTTTGGATGATAATGATCGGCATAAGCGAGGAATTGATGATGCTGAATGTGCTTCTTCTGTAATTGAAGGCGCAGATGGAGTGCTAAAACCACAGAAAAAGAAAAGAGATGCCAAAGAAGAAGATGACACTGAAATGGAAAATGATGACTCAAGTACTACAAAAAAGCCACGCGTAGTTTGGTCAGTGGAGCTTCATCAGCAATTTGTTAGTGCAGTCAACCAACTTGGCATTGATAGTATGAACTTCGGTCATTTGACTTTTTCAGTTAGTTCAGTTTTTATTTTTCTTATTTATATATTAATTTGCTCTCTTTTCCTCCTTTGCAGAGGCTGTACCTAAGAGAATCCTTGAACTGATGAATGTCCCTGGTTTGACAAGAGAAAATGTGGCAAGCCATCTGCAGGTTCGAATTTTTATGCATGTTTAAGGTTGTCAATGTACCCTTTTTTTCTACCTAATGCAATTGTTCTGGTTGCCTTTTCAGGAAAATCAGGTAAAGATGCTCTTCCTATTTCACCAAGACGAATCTACATCATGTAGTTTTTGTGTTTATCACTCATAAATCTAAATATTAAGTACCGTGTCCTGATGTAGTGTTTGTTTTGGTCACCCATAAACCTTGCTTGTGCCGTAGTCCTTTCAAGTCCTTATGGGCATGTCATGGTGCTATGTGATCCATCAATAATCTGTGTTAGGATGCATGCTGTTTTTGGCTTTCTGGTCATCAAATTCTAGCTTCAACAGTAGAATGTTTTAAACTCTTTCTGTTGACTGATATGCAGAAATTTAGGCTATACTTGAAGAGGTTAAGTGGAGTAGTTCAGCAACAGGGTGGCCTCCCCAGTACCTTCTGTGGGCCAATAGAACAGAATCCAAAACTTGGTTCACTAGGGAAATTTGACATTCAAGCTCTGGCAGCCTCTGGCCAAATTCCTCCTGAAACTTTGACAGCTCTTCATGCCGAGCTTTTAGGTCGATCGACAAGTAACTCGGTTTTACCAGCAGTAGAGCAACAGAATCTCCTACAAGCTTCCCTGCAGCAAGCAAAGTGCATGCCTGTTGACCAAGTTGTGGCCTATGGTCAGCCTCTGATGAAATGCCCTCCCAGCATTTCTACTTCTAAACATCTTTCTCAACCTATCATGTCTGCTGAGGATGTTCATTCAGGATTTGGATCTTGGCGAGCAAAAAATATATGTATGGTCCCTAGCAGCAATCCCGCTGGGCTAGCTGCTCCGAACAGCAACATGTTAATGGCAATGATGCAACAACAGCAACAATGGCAAAAGCAGCAGCAGCTGGAACAGCAACGTAGGCAATGTGGTCCTCCTGAGGCCAACCATTCAATTAATGTGCGACCTTCTTGCGTTGTATTGCCCTCTCAGTCGCCAGGTAATTTCCAAGTGAGAGATAGCCCTGCTTCCATCAGCCGTGCCGGCAGTCTGAGTAAATCTTCGGTAATTGATTACGGAGTTCTCTCGCCACAATCAAATATTTCATCAGGTGTGGTGCAAGTGTTAGATAGGGAACTCAAACCAGAATGTGTCTTAAACAGGCTTTCCTGTGCAGGTTCTCTCTCTCCGTCATGCTCGATAAATGCTGACAATAGTGTTGGTCTGCAGCTTCATAACTCGAGTCCAGCATTTGGTGCTTCTAAACAACTTCCAGGCCCTATTCCAGACCATTTGGGCTCGCCAGTTCCATATAATAGTAACTCAAGCCAGGTTCTTGATCAGGGACGTATGAGAAATCCTGGAGTTGGTAAAGGTACCTCCATTCCCAGTCGTTTTGCAGTAGACGAGTCTGATTCGCAAATGTTCAATTTGAATACTGCAAAAATCTATCGTGAGGACACTAAAGTTAAGCAGGAGCCCAACATAAATATCATGGAAAATGCTAAAGTTGGTGCAGCAATTTTTCAAAAATTTCAACCGGGTGATCTTATGAGTGTCTTCAGTGACTAGGTAAAGCGACAACTTTTACCACCTTTATGTACAGTTTGTCTCTTAACATCGAAGAGGAATGATTATCACGTAAAAGGCGTTATAGTAGTTTCTTTTGATAAGTAGGAGATCAAAAAATCATATTGACTTGTCAGTCTATACTATGATTGTATAGACTAAAGGGTAACACTTGCTTTTGTGGGTTAACAGTTTCTCACTTTTTTAAGTACTCCATTTGCCCTATAAAGTACCTTTTAATGTCACTATTACTAGTTGGGGTCACTTCTCTATTATAACAAAATTTTCAAGAATTGAAAAAAGTATTTCCATGATTAAATATGTGATTCAGAGTAATATTTATCCAGTTATTAAACATGTATTTTTTTAAAACTTAAAAGAATTAAGCAATCTAAGTTAGATTGTTACTTGTCCCCCCCTCCCACACCCCCAAAACCTAAAAATAAAATAAAAAATGAGAGATTCTTCTTTGCTCGTACTTCAGAGTTCAGACTGTGGGGGTATCAATATTGTCAGACCATTTTGTTGTCCAAATATCAACTAATCATCTGTAACTGGCTCTCGGTCCTTCGAGTTGAATATACAATTGTTGACAGGATACTTATGGATTATTATGTATGGGTCACCCTCCCCATTAACCAATTGGTCATCTTATTTTTTACTCTCATCTGTTCCCTTCAAGCCTCCATCCCCTCACCCAAGAGAAAAAAAAAATGAGCTACTTGAAGGCGATTTGAGAAATAAGTAGTTATCCCGTGGTTTGCTACATATTTACCTTGCCATTATCCCATTTTCTCAGATTTATGGCAGGTGCGCATTGATCCCACCAGACATATTACGCAATGTTGCCAATCTATGATAATGTTCTTGGTCATATGGATGACATTGGCGCCTCTTTTGAAATGTCTTACTGTATTAGCTTTCTTGGTGATGGGTGTATATGCATGTCATCCACTAATGGATGTTAGAAGTTGACATTTTACTGTTAGGAGCTTTAATCCCCTTTTTTGGTCTCAATTCCTCTGGAATAAGATCTTTTAGTATTCTTATGGTGATTATTATTATGTACTTGGGTTTTGGATCTTGTGTCCACACTTGCTTCTTTTCTAATGTTGGCAAATAGCTAATTTTCGTTTCATGTTCTGCAGGATTACTGTTTGTCCAGGAAGGTCTCAAGTTCTCCATGGATCATAACATTTAGTTCTGCCGGTAAATGTCTGCAAGATCCCACTTTGAAGTCTTATATTTATCTTAGGGTTTTACCTATAGTGCCGAGATCCATTAATCGCAATGCCCTTGATTGCAGAAATGTAGGTAAAGGCTTTTGCCTGTGTATTTAACAGTCTAATATTAGGAAATGAAATGCAGTATAATACTTTCTTTGTAAGTATATGGAGAAGTTGCATGTATTCTTCTGCAACGTTTTCGCCTTTCCACTACTTATTAGAAATAAATCTGTGTTAAGAAATTTCAACAGACTTCTAAATATCCCCTTGATGATACTATCCCATTATCATTGTGCAGCTATTCAATGTTTAGTCATGTATAGTGTTTTGGTAGTCGAGCTGTTGCAGTTGATAAAAACGTCCATTGTTGAAATTGAGTATATGTTTTCCGTTACTAGCTTGCTGTTAATTTAATTTCATTATGAGCTTGCTGGTGAAACATGGAAATCAATTATACCAGCAGTTTATCTGTAGAGAGCTCAATATTATGATGAGGGGTTTCAATTTGCTGCAATGTGAAAGATTGAATTGCAATCATGTAAACGTCTACTATCATTTGGTTTCTCACCCGGTGTAGTGCTCGCATTGCAGCCCAATAAGATTTGGATATGCATCGAGAAGTTCCACATTAGGGGGCTAAAGCACTTCCTAACAAAGACAATTTTATATAGGGTTTGAACTCGAGGCCTCTTGTTAAGAATGAAGTACTTACTATTCCACCATAACCCTTAGTGGCGAGCAGGAATACCTATTATTTCCAATTAATATGGCTCGAAGTTGTGGATAACTTGGTTTTGGGTTGAAATATTCAAGATTGAAATTGTATCACTTTTGGTCATCAACGATTGAAAGGACAATATTGACGAAGGTTTTGCATGAGAATATTTTGGAGATTCAAACTTCAAAAGACTAGCTTAAGGGTGAGTTAAAAGCTAGTTCAAAATTTAGGGTGTGTTTGGTGTGGAGGAAAATAGTTTTTACAAAATCTTTTTCAATTCATGTTTGCTTGATCAAAATAGTTTGGAAAATAATAATTTTAGGGAAATTAGTTCTTTATTAATCATGAAAATGAATTCCCTAGTGGGAGTAAGCAAATTCCGTAAGTGATTTTCAAATTCATTGCCTCCTCACCCCTAAACATTTCCAAATCCCACCCTCATCATCAGTTGACCAACCCTCCGCTTGATCTTCCACCCTCACTCTCATAGAATTTTCCTAGATTACATATAAATACTTGTGAGATTTTGTTTTCTCTACTTAAATACCAAGTACAAGAAATAAACAGTCACTTATTTTCAAAAAAATAATTTCCTGCGTACCAAACACACCCTTAAATAAGACATAAAATAGTAAAGAGTAGTCAACCCCATAAGCAAATTAGAACATGGCATTGAAGTTGGAAATTAAAGAAGCAAAGTGCATGTAGGGGAAATGGGACGGCTACCGAGTATCCAAGTTACTACTTCATTTTCCTCCCCCTCACACTTCCTAATTCCCCGTGAATCTAATTAAATACTAATATATACTGTTAGTGCACACAATTTTTTCATTACCGAATCATCTTTACCTATATATTATAGTAGGTAACATTCTTAGTTTTAAGATTCCAAATTGTATATTTTAAAGAGGCCTACTTGTAGATATCATTGAATGATTTGATAGTGTGAAAAAAAATTATTTGCACTAACATGCAT
Organism: Lycium ferocissimum; assembly: GCF_029784015.1. Classification (NCBI taxonomy): domain Eukaryota; kingdom Viridiplantae; phylum Streptophyta; class Magnoliopsida; order Solanales; family Solanaceae; genus Lycium; species Lycium ferocissimum. The sequence goes on from NW_026713197.1 coordinate 172,928, forward strand.
AAAACTAAAACTCATTACCCTCTATGGTGATTTACTCAGTTCAACTGAACTAGTTTTTCACATAAAATTTAATGTTATATATAATAAATTTTCATAATTTTAAAAGTAGAATAAATTTAATTGTAAAACTGTGACAATTGAAACTCATAAAATTTAATATTGAATTCACCCATGTCCTCACCCCATCAGAGAGTCATGGCGTTCTGTCTGTAAGCAAATTATGCGAAGAAAAAAAAATTGAACGAACCTTGAGGCGTGTCAAAAGTACTATCGTAAGAATATTCTGCGCACACAAGAAAGTAATTAATTAGACGTATCTCCCAGAATCCTACAAGCTTTTTCAATTATAAATTTGAAGTTTTTCACAATGCATGAGGAACGTTCCCTTGTGAGATACTCATTTACTTTTTCCAACACTTTCATTGTGGTTTTCTTCCATTCAAAGTCTCATATTCTCTCTGTCCCATTTAATGTACCCTCAAAACTTACCTATATAAGCAACTACTCCCATTTCCACTTCTCAACATCATCTTCATTCCTGTCTTCTTTTAACTATATAACATTTTTTGTTAACTTAGGAAATTAACAATGTTGGACTGGGGTCCTGTGTTGGTGTCAGTGATACTGTTTGTCCTCTTGTCACCAGGACTGTTATTTCAACTGCCAGGGCATAAGCATTGTGTGGAATTTGGAAATTTTCATACAAGTGGAGCTGCCATTATGATTCATGCTTTGCTCTATTTTGCTCTTGTTTGTGTCTTCTTTCTCGCCGTTAAAGTTCATCTCTACCTTGGTTAGAACTTAATATTTTTTTTCTTCTCTTGGACTTGGCATTTGAATGTATTTCATTTTGTTTGGATGGTTGTACCTATTGTATTTTATGGTATTGTTACTATAAGTACAATGGTTATTTTGAGTGTTATCTATATTTTATTGTATTATATTGTTATAATTGTTGTTATGTAACAACGGGAAATGTCATTTTATGTAATGATCGATTTGGTGTGCATGGCGTAATTACCTTGTTGTTGTTGTTTTTTTTTTTTTTTTTTCTATCTTGCACTAACTTTTTTTAATGATCATATTTTACCTTATTATTTTTATGATGACTCTACCCTGTGCACTATATTTTCTTTTTAATATTTTTTTTTTTTTTTAAAAAGATCTCTCTAATATTTGCAAACTAAATACAATACAATACGATATATTAGACGATAGCTAAAAATTATCCTAACAAATCGATTTGTATTTTACCTTATTTTTATTTTTCATGTATTTATTGAGGACAAGAATAGTGTCTACAAGATTTCAAGTATAAGGATTACAATAATTATAATTTTCAAAAAAGATTATATAACATGATCATGACCAAGAGAGAGCTTTTGTAATCTAGTCCAAACTTTAAAACACCTTGTATGAATTAGCAAAACTTATTTCATTTAATAATGAATCTCAAAGAACTATGCAACCCAAGTTCAACTCTAAGAAGCCTGATGTATCTAAGGTGAGAGAAAACATGATGTCAATCACTAGAATACACATCAATAATTGATAAGGAAGATCGGGCTAGAGGTAATTACTTTTTGCTCATCTAGTAAAAGACATAATACAATATTGGTTCCGATCGAGTGATATATTAGACGATAACTAAAAATTATCCTAACAAATTCTCAGCGATTTGTATTGTATCTCGGGTACTACGTGATAAATTACTCGTATTTTCACATAACACCACTCCTTCCTGTTTTTCATTCGTATTTATTGGAGGACAAGAATAGTGTGGCTACAAGATTTCAAGTGTAAGGATTACAATAATTATAATCTAATGAAATCGGAACTACACAAAAAAGATTATATAACATGATCATGACCAAGAGAGAGCTTTTGTAATCTAGTCCAAACTTTAAAGCACCTTGTATGAATTGGCAAACTTATTTCATTTAATAATGAATCTCAAAGAACTATGCAACCCAAGTTCAACTCTCTAAGAAGCCTGATGTATCTAAGGTGAGAGATGTAAGAAGTGCCATGATGTCAATCACTAGATTACACATCAATAATTGATAAGGAAGATCAGGCTAAAGGTAACTACTTTTTGCTCATCTGGTAAAAGTAATAAGTAAAAAAAAAAGCTATTGGTTCCTTTACTTCCTTACCTCGAGTGAGTTGAAAAAAAATGCTATAAGAACGGTTTTCTTTTCTCATGCGACCTCCCATGCCAAGGAGGCTTGAAGGGATCCATCCTAATACTTTAAAAGAAAGGTGGTGTTATAGGAAGTTCTTATTGTTGGAATTGAGCAAAACATGGAGATCAGTGTTGGGCAGCCTTAAACGCTCATAAAGTAGTGTGATATTGTCCTCTTTTATGCCTTCGAACCCGTAATCTTACGTATTCGCCCTCCTTTCCAACCGAAGCCCGACTCTTACAAGTTTTACAAGTTTCCTCAAAATGCCTCACACCTTTTCCTCAAAAATGCCTCACACCTTTAAAAACATCTCTGGAGTTATATGCAACTTCTTTTTATCGACTTTCGATGTGGGATTTTGTACAACGGCGATACAAAACATGAGATGGAGCATTGGAACTTATGAACTGATAAAAACTTCCCCTTTTTGGCTCTTGTAGAACAAATACCATGCACAACATCAGGAACCACAAGGTCATAGCACACTTGGATACACCAAGTAAATTAAGATTATGCTAATACAGATGATCTCTGGGATTCCGCCTGTCGAGCTGGGAGATAAGATATATACAATCCTAACAAAAACGCGTTATCCGTGATTATAATCACAGATTATATGAGTGTCCTCCGCCATTGGAGCCTAGAAGGGGAAGGTTGTCACAATTGAAACGGCTATCGGTATATCATGGAATATTATGTGCTAAAATATACTTATAACAATGAAAACAGCAAAATGCTCATTAACAGAAAACGCGATTCAAAATTAATGCCTCAACATGTACCCTAACATGGCAGACAAAAAACTAATGAGAAAGATCAGAGGTCTACATTGTCAAAGATGAGAACAAGAAAAAGCTACGTTACAAGAAACAGAAATGTGAAGGTCCTAGCCTTGAACAGCCTTGGCCAAGCCAAAAGCAGCAGCAGATGCAACTGCTCCAATTAGTGCTGTCTGGAAAGCGCTCCTAAATGGCCTGCTTCCAGTAAAGTGGCCTTTGGCGTAGCCGAAGATTAGTAAGGCCAGTATAGTTGCCAAAACAGAGGCGATGAGAGCCTTTCTTGCGATAGGAATGAGCATGTATGGAATTAGAGGGACTAATCCTCCCAAGATGTAAGCAATGGCGATGGTAAATGCACTCTGAAGCGCTCTCCTTGGATCTGGCTTCTCTAAACCAAGTTCAAATCTGTCATTCAACAAAAAACTTCGTATTAAAGTTGGTCCGGCCATGAGAACTAAAATCGCAGTATTTGCAGTCAGTGGCAGAGCCACATTGAAGCAAGGGGGTTCATATGATACCCCTTGCTCAAAAAATTAATTATAATACAAATATATTACAAGCCAAAAATAATAAATGCATGATAAATACAAGTGTTGAATCCCCTTGACTTGAAACACAAGCTTGATATAGTCTATTTTTATAAAGGTTGAATCCTCTTAATGAAATTTCTGGCTCCGTCACTGATTGTAGCGGACTTTATGTGATTAGAAGAAGCCAGATCAATAAGCAATTCAAATAGAAGGTCAAAGCAATATCATCATATTCACCATTATGACAGATGAAATTTTTATCCAACTCCGTCAAGAAATATAGAAAACTGAAAAGGAAAAAAAGAAAAAAGAAAAAAGAAGAGATATTGGCAATGGCAATGTTCTTGCAATGACTTAAGGAGGGTTCTAATGAATAGAACTTGAAGCTTTAGATGCCTTTATTAGTTAAGGATTTCGAAAAGGAACCATTTAACACAAGTAACTTCATCAAACAGTGATTCAAAGATCTGTTTGGATAGAAATCTACAGCAACTTGCATCGAGAACATTTAATTCTACCATCTCAAGTAATTTCAATCCAAACACTGTCACTATTGTTTAATTTGTTCTGGATTAGTCTAGGCCTAAAGCTTCTATGGGGCCATGATTGATCAGATAAACAAGAAAGTTAAAACTTATCCATCCTACTAACTGAATAAAGTTGAAGAATGGGTCCGAAAAGGAGTGATCGGTCAGCTAAATACCAAATAAAATGGTGGGACCATCATAAAAGAAAAGCTAGAAACTATTCAAAGTGTTTGCTCCACTTTGAGTGGCCTGCCATTAAGTAGATTGCGATAAGGTTCCCAAATCATGATTTTCTTCTGTGGTCCAAATCGGACTCAAATGCTCTTTTCTTTCCCCTCAAGTCTCAGATGGAACTCATATGCTTCCATATCCCTCTCCTACTCTAACACAACAAAAACTAAAATCTCCAAACATGTCACGTACAGCTCTGTTCGTGCGTGTTGAAACTTTCAAATATGTAAGTCCCAGATGAGTCTCTTGACTGCTGACATTGTAAACTATCAATTTGGTTTCCTGACCATTACCACATACCAGAAGAACCTTAAAACTACAATTTTAACTTTCTTGAAGAGAATTAACAATTTTATGAGATTTTAGCATACATTTCTTAATCTTTGTAACTCTCAGCCCATTAGTTGACTTGAAAAAACTAGATATTGCATAAAGAAAGCAAGCATAGATGTATAGTAATAGAAAATCTTGACTTAGTTGCATTCTCCATCCAATAGTAAGCAGAAAAAGAGAGATTACGATAGACTCACTTCATCATAAAGTTGAGCCATGCCTGTGGGTTCTTCCTCAAAGCATTCACCACCGGTGCATATTCATGGGGCTGAATCCCATATTCTGACAAAATTTCTGCAATCTCCGCTGCTTCTGCAATTTATACCAATATACCACAAGCTGTGTCAAACAAAGTAACCTTCCCAAGTAATTTGCAAGTTAACACATTTTTTAACAATAAGAAAAAAATACTAGCCATATGTACTTCCCCTCATATACCTAGTTACTGAAATTCAATCCATATGTCTTATATGTATGATGTATCCACGTTCTTCCTTATCTCCCACACCATCCCCGAAAAAATCTAGCCAGTGTATATTGTGAGAGGGACAGAGAAGTGAATGCTAATGGGTAACAAGTAAATGTGCATAACAAAGCCATGCCATCCTGAATGTATGAAAAGGGATCCTTCTTTTCAATGGACTGTAAACAATAATGAAAATAACAACAAACAAACAAACAAACAAACAAACAAGCAAAAATTGACAGAGTATAAAACATTAAATGGTCATCTCAAACTTTTTATATAGAGTTAGGTGACACTTTATATGAAAAAGAGTTTCTTTCAGATTCCCAACAACCTTTAAATGCCAGGGAAAAGAAATTCCTTCAACTAAACTTATGTGATAACAATGTCAATCAGTGCCGGACGCACATTGCTTCAAGTAGTGACATCCGACATCGATTCACCAAAAAAAATTATTAAATATATAGTCATATATTTTTTGAAATTATATGTATACGATACCAGTTGAAAAATAATGCAAAGAAAACATCAGTTCGGAATGGAATTAGTAAAGCCTTGTAAAAACACCACAATCTCAAATCCACAACTCTGTACTAGCTCAGTTATGATATAGGTTGACATGGGTTGCATAAAATCAGATGTATGCCACAGTGTGACATTAGAATTTATACCTGTATCAGGTACAGCGATGATTTCTTCTTCTTCCCTCTTAAGCTCTCTCATATAGTGATCAGCCTCACTCTTGGCAGCCAAATAACTGCAAAATCCATGTAAAGGGAATGAATCAATGATTAGTATAAAGTTTTAGCAGTCCAAGTACTTGTACATCAATTAAGCAGCAAAAACTCGATATCAAACCAGCAGATAAACTATCTAAAATGCTAACTCCAATATATGTCATGAAAAGAAAAAACACATCTATTATTACTCCTTAAGATTCATTATAATTCAAGATTTAGACTAGTCATTAACCTATCACAACCCCCACATTTTATGAACTTTGAACCGTTTATGCAAAAGTCAAATATAGTTGAGTTCACAAAGGTTGAATTTCAAGTCATAGGTGAATGGACCCCTACAACCCAATATTTTTGACATGGAACATAAATACACATATGTGACAAAAAGAATACATTTTTCACACACACATATACATTTCGTGTACTAGAAAAATCACTAACATTTCAATAAATATTAAATTCTAAACAAGTAGTAAAAATACAATGAGTTCACTAATAAAGTCTTGGGGGAGCCACCGTTATAGTTATGATTCCAGATTCCACAAAACCTGTAGCTTTGGCTCAAATCCTGATTTGTATTAAAAAATTAATTTAATATGTATAAATACTATATCTAAAACTCAATAAGCAAAAAGAATCATAATCCAGAACTGATAAACTAAAAGTTCTAGATTTGCGTCGAATAAAAAATCATAGTATCAAGTTTATAAATTTTGAGTTCGACTAAAAAATATAAATAAATAACAACAACAACAACATATCCCATGTAATTTCACAAGCGGTCTGAAGAGGGTGGGTATATGCAGACCTTACCCTACCTTTATAGAGTAGAGGTTGTTTCTGATATACCCTCAGCTTAAGAAAATAGCATAACCAACATAAAAGAAACAACAGTAGTAATAGAATCGAAATCGTAACTAGCATATTAGTACTAATTAATATACTATTGAGTTAAAATTCTGAATTCGCCACCGTATATAGTTCTTGTAAATATATTTTTTTTAAAAGGAGAAAGAAATGAAAGAATATATACCCTCCAAGTCCCATGGAAATAGCACCAGCAGCAACTTCAGCAATACCAGCAGTTAAAATAATAGAAGATGACGCATTTGCCCCTGACAACCCCGCCGCCAATGCAAACGGAACCGTTAATCCATCGGAAACTCCTATGATTATGTCCCTAACAATCTCACCAGCAGTGAAATGTTTTTCCTTGTGTTGATCCAATAAACATTTCTCAGATTCATGAGCCATGTTAGATTATTTTACTACTATGTAGTACTAATGTGAATACGGGCAAAAACAAGAACCTTTTTTTTACGTTGTGTGTGTGTGTTTGTGTGTGTGTGTGTGTGTGTTTTGTGTTGTGATTGTTGTTATATAGGGGAAAAGAAGTGGAAGTGGAGGTGGAAGATGATGTTTGTGTTTGGTTTTTTATGGAAAGCAGGTAAGGTTTAATTGGCAACGTAATCGAACTGAGATTCCTGGGAAAAAGACGTATGTATATAATTCCACCGTTAATATTTACTTTTAAAACTTGATATATTACCAAAAATAATAAAGAGATTAAAAAGGATGAATTATTTTCCACCGTTTCATGTAATATTTCCATCTAAAAGATATTGTATTTTCAGTCTGTTCGTCCAATTCATGAGATACTCTTCGCTTTTCAATAGTCAATTTGAAGATATTGTAATTTCAGTCCGTTCATTCAATTTATGTGATATTCTTCGCTTTTCGATAGTCAATATGACTAAATTTTAAAGCTAAATTAAATTAGATTAACTAAATATTTTAACATTTTGATTTATATATTTGGAAGCTATATTAAAAGTACTATAACTTATAGTTTTTCTCATATCAATTCAGTAAAAAAAAATACATTTTAAAATATTGGTCAAAATTCATACAGTCTGAATCTCAGGAAGCGAAAATTATCACATAAATTGGGACAAAATTTATGATTGTAAATAATGGAAGAGTTTTCAGATTTCAGAAATGAATAATTTTTTTTCAATTTGGTTCCAGTAAAGTAGGCAATAATTTTTTTTTTGGTTTCTCAATTAATGTTCGATACTCGTATTAGGGTCTCGATTAATTTGAATTTGCGTCATATGGGCTAGTTTAAGGAGAAAGCCTTCCTTATTTCAGGGTTCAACTCCGATCGAGATCTCTGATTAATAGCCTGTTTGGCTAACCTTCTATAATGAGCTTATTTTAAAAAGTGTTTTTTTAAAAAAAGGCTTTTGGCAAAAAACAGTTTGTGTTTGGCCAATTAATTTTAAAAGTAGTTTTGAGCAGCAATTAGTGTTGGGCCAAGCTTTTACAAAGTGTTTCTAAGTGTATCTTTCTCAAAAGTACTTTTGGGCAAAAGCTATTTTTTTTAGCTTCTGAAAAATTGGTTCTGCTACTCTTCAAAAACACTTATTTTCTTCCAAAAGCTTGGCTAAAGACCTCACTTATTTTCAAATAAGCACTTATTAAAAAAATAAATCTTTTTGAAAATGAACGTACCAAACGGTATAAAGAGTGGAGGGACATGACGAAGATAGTGAAATATTGATAATAATAACGATTGAGTTTATGGATATAATAAGGAAAACTCTTATTTATATCCAATCTTCATATCAAGTTACATTAGTATATTAGTTGGCATAAACATCCTATATAAGTAAGCTTTACTTTACGGAATTTATTAATTAATTTGATTCCAAAAATTTCGTGATCCTTTGAATTTCTTTTGTCGAACGGAAAAAATATTTTTCTTTTGGATTTTCCCTTTCCTAGAAAACTATGATTCTGATTACGTGTGTGGTGCCAATATTTATTATCTAAAACTAGTATTTCCTTTCAGTTTTGATTACTAGTACTATTATTGTATTAAGTACATTCATAGCTTGTGATCCAAAATTGATAATGCTACAAGAGGTTAATAATATCTCTGAGTAAGAAAGTAACCTCAAAGGAGGAAATATGAACTGCCAATAAGCAAACCAAAACAAAAAAGGAAAAGGAAGATTTAAAAAGATATGAACCAATTTAATAATTAATACTAATAAAGTTCTTTTAGAAAACTAGAATTCTATTTCTTCAAATGGTTTTCAGGTTTGAGATTAAAATCATTGGAAGAACGAGAAATAATAATATTACTTGGTACTTTTTTAATATTGGTGTTTAAATTGGATACTCTAATATCTGGGGGGTCATTTGCTTGGTGTTATCGAGATAGCATCATAGCATAATGAAGAAATTACTCAGTGGATATATCTTTATTAGTAGATGTCCCGTTCATTGGACGAAGATGAAATATGCAAGGTCTAATATAAACTATGTGATTGCTTTATATTACATAAATTAAAATTAACTTTTATTTTCAATTGTAACCTTGATTTTTCAATTTTTTTTAGAGAAAAGCTTTGGAGACTGACATTTTTGTTATTTAGGTATTTCATCTCCGGCTAGTAATTTCGAAATAAAAAAAATCAACAAAATATGAAAAATATTTTCATCTTTTATCCTAGAATTTTTATTTCTTATCCCACATATATGATAAGAATATTAATCTCGGCACAAATTTGAGATTATATTTATCCCGTACTTTTAATTATAAATATTATCGGATATCGATATATATTTTATTCTAAAATCTTAATACTATTTATCCATATGGAATGTAAGATAATAACTCCAAATTATAATTTTTGAATAATTCTGTTAGCCAACCAAACGAATTGTTACCTAATTTTCGTTCTGATACTTTTTCCAACCACAACAAACTCTTTTTTTTCCTCTCCCTACCCAACCCCAAAGATTGGGGCAAGTCAAGATTTGTCCTTATATCATCACGCGCAACATTATTGACAAAAAGTGAGATAAAAAGTTGTTCATATTCAAAAGAAGAAGGATACTCTTACTACTTACAAAATGACAACAGAAAAATAAATAAATGAAGAAAGGTACACAGCCACTGACCTTCCACCCATCGGATCCCATACCTTTTATTAGCTATCATTTTCTTTATTTTGCAAACTTTGGAGTAACCTCCACAAAAGTTAGTATGCTTTTGAATTACCAAAAACAAAAAACAAAAAACTTTTGGATTCCTTTTAACTTTTTCAAGAATGAAGTTAAACTAAACTATAGTATAATTTAACTTGAACAAGAGTTAACTTCATACCCTCATAATTCACAAAGGACTACATCTCTGCTGGGTATATTGCCTATGAAGCAAAACCCCTTAATCACAAACGGACCAAGGATAGTTTTCTCCAAATTGAGAAAAAGTTTACACACGCCCGATAGTAAATGACAAAATTGAGATGAGAACGTGAATTTATTAACTAAAGTGAAATATACCTGTCTATATAAAAATACAATCATATACGTTTTCATTTCATTTTATATAGTCAATCTTCCCCTTTTTGTTTATTTATGAAGAAAAACACATTTTGTATTTGAACTTTTTAAAATCTTAAACTATTCATTCCACCCTTTATAACGTGGTGGAGCTAAAGAGAGTCAAGGTAGTCAATTGAAATCATTTGTTGAAAATTTTTACTGTGCCGAAGATGAAAAATAAAATTTTAGGTATATATAAACTTTGAATTTCCTTAAGAAAAAATTCTAATGCAGTGATAGAGGTTTTAAAAACTGTTCGAGGTTACAAGTCTAGATGTGATATTCTAGTACTCCGTATTTCTTTTTGAATACCTGAATATCCTTACATAAACTTTGAATTCTGCCACTACTTAATGACACGCTCTTATAACGTACAAATATAATGACGTGTTTAAATTAAAGACCTAATACTCATACTTGTGCTACGTATAAAAATTAATCTTTATTTTTCTAAACTTCTTATCTAATTAAACACCACTAAAGAGTAGTCAGATACACTAAAATTTCGCTATGTGCGTAATTCAGGTATTAATTAAATGCCACTATGTCATATAAAATGGAACTAAATAAGATATTCAGTAAGTACATGGACAAAGCACATAGGACGACAGCAGCAGCAGATAAAGATAAGATGGGAAATACAAAGTCCAAAGAAAAAAGACACACGTCCACCACACGCCCATTGTAAGACAACAGTCATCCACCCTCCTATCAGTTATCACTCACCAAGATCTAGGCACATGACCAAAAAGCTGCTGCAGATGCAAATGGATCTCACTTTTTAAAAGTCTTACTTACTCCATTCAAGTCTTTGGGAGAGAAAATAAGGAGATACTGCCATCAACGAATTACATAGTTCCAGTTTGATAATGAGAAAAAACATGGGAACATTCAATTTGAATACCTATGATCTTTTTAAATAGAGATTAAAATTTGTGAGGATCCTGATATTTAACAAAACTTGTTTGAAGTCGAATTATTGTATGAGGCCACCTGGCATAGAGTGTGTAGATCATTTTCTTACACACACTCGCAAATGGCAACTAATTCACCAAGAAACAAATCCACACAATGCATCTAGACACTCGCAAATGCCTATTAGCTTTGCTATTTGTCTTCTCTTCTTTGGGGTGTACTCAACCAAGTTGACCTGGTCCCACAACCTATGGCGAGGCTATAAGCAAATTATGACTAATCCTACTTTTATGCAACACTTAGATATATATATATTAAAATAATTACAAAATGAATTTCTAATTCACTTTAAAATTTTGTTCCTTTGAGTCTTACCTCCAACCTCTTAACCTTTTTTTTTGGGGGTTGTTGTGGAGTAATCGGTGCTTTGATTATTTGAATTAGGTCCAAAATTAATTTTTCAGTCAAACCAAGAACCTAACAGACGATTGATGACTAATGACTGCCGCATATTGACAACGACATAACCCCTTAATTGCATGTCAAAATGTTGGTTTACCCCATAATATATGGACAAAGATATTTTGGAGATCAAGGCATCATCATCATCGACAATAAATTGAAGACACTGCCAAGAATGCAAAGTCCAAAAGACAGTTCACATGAAGTACAAAAAGACACACGCCAATATATAAGGCAAATTAACCCACCCACTGTCCCACTTCCTCTTTATCACACGCATCTTTTCCTCAGTAAATAACCAAATGACTAGCACTGGATACATATGAAAAGCTGCAGCAGATGCACATGGGCCATAGCTCACTGTTTTAGTATTGTCACTGCATTTTGGAGAAAAACATTTTGACTCTGGCCAAATATCTCGACACAGTGTGGATCATAAATTTCCTTATAATTTATACGTATTGGATAGGCGTGTTTTTAAATTCCAAATCAAACATCATATTAATTTTATGCATGAATAACTTATTTTATTATCGGTTAATAAATGTGATATTATTTATGCAAGATTTAATATGTGAACAATCGCTTATACGATTATTTTACCAAAACCACCCCTTAGTAAAAAATCATGTGATCGAAGACGTCTTTAATAACACATATACACTTCAAAATAGAATTTTTCAACGTAAATTCTGAAGAATCGGGTGTTAAAACCGGTATCAAATTTCGAGTGAAAAATCAAAAGGAAAAACAAATGTTTACTCGTCCTTGTATTTCATTTTACACAAAGTTATTTGATTGAACCAAAAAGTTATTGACATATAAACAAAAATATACAATGTACCAAAGTTGCTTTTAGAATATTTTAATTTATGGTAAAGTGAGAATTTTAAAAGTAAGAAATTTTAAACTATAAAAAGTATGTTAATGTTTTTAAACCGATCAAAAAATTCTCGATAACTTTATACGAATGTAAAGAGAAAATATTTGGATATAACTCAATCCTAAAAGCTAGTTCAAAATTAAGAATTGTTGGAGCATATTAATGAGACCACGTATCCCTCAAAGCGTCCATGTAGAACTCTTCGCAGAATTGCTATATTTTTACTCTTGCAAAATATTGCATAATTCTTGTTTAAAATCACGGAAAAGATATGAAAAATCAAATCTTGTCAAACATAATGGAACCAATATCATTGTAAAAGAGTAGCTAAATTGGATAGAAAATAAAATCCAAAAATAGTTCATAAAGTTTAGGCTAACTCTGAAAGCTATCCCTATTCTATCAGGTGAAGTATCCTGGTGTGCATATTTCCCAAACTGGCGCACTTTTTTTTTTTAAAATTAAAAGAAAGTTACTACTTTTCAATTTACGTGAACCTATTTCCTTTTTAGTCCATGCCAAAATGAACGATCTCTTTTCTAATTTGGAAACAAATTCACTTTATGAAATGATTTACAACCACACAAATATTCAAGATTTATTTTGAACCACAAGTTTCAAAAGCCTTCACTCTTTCTTAAATGTCATGCCCAGTCAAATGAATTCACATAAATTGAAACGGAGGGAGTATTACATGAAAGAGATTGGAATAGAGGTGATGGAAATTGAACCTACAACTACGAACAACAACATACCTAGTGCAATCTCGCTTACCTTGTGTAATCCCGCAAGTGGAGTATGAGGAGGGTAGGATCTTACACAAACCTTATCTTTACCTTTGTGGGATAAGGAGGTTGTTTCGGAAAATTGAACCTACAACTATTATGTGAAAAACATTTACTAATATAACTAGATTATAACACTTCATTGTCAAAGTTGGCACACTTTTAAAAAAATAAGCACTAGAAATTGAGCCATTAAGACCTCTTCTTCTTTTTTTTTTTTCTTCCTTTTTTGGTTACTTATTTTTTCGTCAGCTAATTTACCTACTTACCTTCACATTCAATCCTAAAATTTGTCTCGTCAATGTTTTTAATTCTAATTGCATAACTTTTTCCTTTTGTAAACCTTTATTTAACTTATTAACATCTGTTTTTTTTTTTTTTTTTTTTTTGGCGCAGATTGTCCTTCATACGGACTGGTCATTAATTTTTGCCCTTTAAATTGCTAGTCTTTAATTTTGCCCATGCTTCTCATTTAGGGCCTGTTTGGAAAGTCACCCAAGTAATTATAATTGGGTGTAATTACACAATTTCTCTTGTTTGTTTGCCCTAGTAATTACTTAGTAAGGTGGAAATTGAGTATAATTGAGATGGTATAATTACACTCTTCAATTCTCAAGGAGAGTGACATCCTGTAATTGCAGGATTACTTTTTAGTTTCTTTCTTTTTTGTTTTATAGTTTCTTTCTTTTTTGTTTTACTTTAATTTCTTTTTTGAAAAAATTCTTTTTTTCTATTATTTTAACTTCTTTTATTACTTTTACTTTTTAATTATTTTTATTTTTGATTTCATGTAATTGCTCGTATTTTATTTTATTTTATTCATTTAGTATAACTGCGTTATTATTCTAATTTTTAAAACTACACCTCTCAGTATTAGAAAGAATGAGTTTACAAACTTCACATATAATGACTGGTGTTATTAAAGTAGAATTTTGTTGTGAATAAGGTTATATATAGACTTATATTTTTCCTTTCATTTAAATTATATTTTCTTAAGCTACGTTGGAACTTACTTATGTAATGTTGGAATTTGACATAAGAGTATTATGTTAAACCTTTTTTTTTTTTTTGGATTTTGAATTTAGATTATATTTTCGATTTTAATTTATTTGTTTTAGTATTATTAATTTGTTATTTCACATTGCATGCCGTTTATTTTCCACTTGCAGTTGATAGATTTTTTTTTTTTGGTCAAACATTTGAATAATGTTCTGGCATTATATTTTTTTTTTCTCAAACATCCAATCCATGATGTTCTCACAAAAAAGTCTGCTTTTTAATTTTTATAATTAATTAAAATTAAAATATTATTAATTTGAAAAATATATATCAATTATTTTTTACAATATTAGTTACAAATATATGATTATTAAATATATTTCAAGAAATAACGTGTTGTTAAATAAATAATTTAATATCATCTATAAAGGCACATATTTTTCAAAGATTAATTTTAAATTTTTACAAGAAATTTTATTTTTCAATTAAACTAACTGTGTAATTACACTTGTGCAACCACACAGTACGCTTGTAATTACACTGTAATTACATGATGACAAACAAACACATCGTTGTAATTACAATACTGTTTAAATACTAGGTTGTGTAGTTACACCAATTCCAATTACCAGGTGGCTTTCCAAACAGACCCTTAATAAAAATTTGTGGGCCAAAGACCCTTATTCGCTAGTCTATGAAATTAGAGATTCTACGAAATTAGAGATTCTGGGTTCGATGCCCAAAAGAGTCGGTAAAAAAAAATCGCAAGGCAAAGTTTCATAGAAACCATGCCTTGTTTGATATAATTCTATAAAAATTAAGTTATCCGGCATAAGTTGTGTAGTAACTAATTCGCTCGACATAAGTTTATAGAAACTGTCTTGTCTAGCATAAGTTCTGCCTTGTCTGAATCTTTGCCCTGAAACTTTGCCTTGCGAAATTAGGTCATAAATCCAAATCTTTTAATTTTATTTTTTTGATGTCAGAGATACTTTCGATCACTTTTTTGTTACTTAAAGTGGTGAATGGATAAAAATTAAAGACCAACTATGTGAAAGGCAAAAATTAACAACCACCCCAAGATGGGGCATCCGTGCGAATTGCCCTCTGTTTCTTTAACTTAAAGACAGTAAAACCGGTTTGGACCTGAAGCCTGATTATGACTCTACTCGGAGGTATCACAAGAAGCCCATTCACGGGTTGAAGTTAGTAATGTTTTGCACTGTATATCACTTTGGCCCAGTAACATGTTAAGAGTCCTTTTGGTAGGGAAGTATTAGAAAAAAATAATACAAATATTAGCTTTGGTACTAAGGCTCGTTTGTTACGAGGTATAAGGGATAAATAATTTCGAAATTAAATTTGAAATGAGTTTATCCCATGTTTGATTGAGATAAATCAAGGTATAACTGATCTCGGATTAGTTATCCTGAGATTGTAGTGTTATTGTATTCTCGTGGGAGGGTGGAATAACTAATCCCATGATTAATAATCCTGAAATAACTTGTTTCCAATCAAGCGCCTTATATTTCAATCTATGTATAACCAATTCAGTAATATTCTAATACATCGCAAACCATGATATTAGGCTACTAACAATACAAGAATTATTAATGCATGGATAAGCATGATTAAAGGGAAACTACCCTCAATACATCAAACCAAACAGTGGATAAAAACTAATCTCAGAATTACTAATACATCCTATTCAATGCTTTTCTTATACACTCCACCAAACGGCCCCTAGTACATAAATTATTGGAGTATTTAGCTTTTAGTATTGAGTATTGACGAAGACTAAATTTTAGTATTTATAAATATTCACTTGAGTCATGAGCATATAGGGATATTGAATTTAAAGTAAATTTTGTAATATTGGTATGGATCAATATGTCACGTGAAATACGCAGCGCTTGAATTCACTATCAACTTTTGACAAAAAAGAATTTTCCAGGTGAGGTTTGAATGGCCAAACAAATCCTCTTTTTTCACTTTCAGCTCAAATATTGTCCAAATATATACTCTTAATTAGTATTTAGCATATGAGTTTATTGGAGAGAAAGTAGAAGCTAGAGAAACAAACAAACAAATAAAACAACTGTCTCGTTAAGTTTTGGTACCATATTTTTTCTGGATTTGTTACGTGAGGACTGATTTATTTCTAACCAAAACTGAATTAACCCATTCCTTTTGTTTGATTATAATTCACTTTAAACAACATATTATTGACCTCACCCATACTATTGTTTTACATTTAAATGGTACGAACAAATACATAGACTTGGTCATGGTCATGGTCATGATCTGATAATGATTTCAAACCATCCAATTTTAGCGCACACTGTCCATTTGATATTCTAACAAAATCAATTATTGATATATAGCAACAGTTGAACAGAAAAACATTTTAGTACTTATTTTAATGTTTTCAGAATGTAAACTTAGTAGAGTCTATAGGCTTTAATTTTATATAAAATTCAAGTTTCAAGTCATATTTTCCTTTTCACTTGTATTAAAAAAAAATACCACTTTATAATCTTAAAATATTTTACTTTAAATTTCTTATATTAAAGTTAATGAGATTATTTGTAGTTACATTTTGACAACATTATTTACCAGAAAATATTTAGCTGCTAGAGCAAAATAAAGTTATAAAATTATATACTTTAATTAAAAATGGATTGCAAGTTACATTTGGCCATTTTTTGTAAAATATCATTATAGGTGATAATTATCTATTGTAGAGAAATATTACTTTAATACAAATGAATATAGTTTATTTCAGGTTAAAAAATTTCAAAAAAATATTTCTTTCTTAAATTCCGCATTTTGTCAAACAAGGCTAAAAAAAAAACAAAGAAAAAGTAAAATCTCAATAGATAGAAACCTCATCTATTAGCCATAAAAAAGATCAAATTAAAAGAAAAAAAATCTCATTTTTGTCTCTTCAGTTCAGGTCTCCAATAACTTTCCGCATGGTTAATCTCAGAAGAACGAAAGTTATATTTTTGTTCATCATCAGAGACAAAAAGGATCTTTATTAATATAACACCAATCAAAACAAAATACAAATTAAAATCATAGAAGGACAAAACATGAACAAAGACTCATAAGAGAAACAAAAACCAATTTGGCATAACAAAATTATAAGCTGTAAATATTTATATCTCTTCAGTTCAGGTCTCCATAACTTTCCGCATGGTTAATCTCGGAAGAACGAAAGTTATATTTTTGATCATCATCAGAGACTAAATTGAGGAACATAACATTAAACAAAACGAAAAAAAGGTATTGGAAAACAAACATAAGCAAAAATTAAATAGATTTAAAAGAGACAAAACAAACAAAAGATGATTATTTATGCTGCAAAAATGTAAGAAGAGGGGGGAAGGAGAAGGGCTGCTATGGCTACTCTTATGATTTGGTGGCTGCATTTTATAAGGGCAAAGAGACAGTGGAAATTATTAGAGCCCTAGGCAGATTGGGCTGTACTTCATTTATCAGTTGTTTGGGCTCTTCACCATATTTCGGCCCATCTTAATCACAACCACGTAGGTTTTGGGTCATTTGCACTTTGTCCCTATTTTGTGCCGGTCTTTAATTTTTTTTCATTGAATGCAAATAACTTTTTTGCTGGGCATAAATTTAGATTTTTCGTATTATAATATCCTACAAGTTATATCCACGTCCTTAAAGAATATATACGCCCTGCTAGACATAAGTTCTGTTTTGAAAGCAAAAATCAAAGGCGAGCCCATTTGAATGACAAAATCAAGGACAAGCCCATTTAAAGGAAAACCGTGCAATTTCTTCAAGGAAAATTTACTTGCCATAGCTACCTCTAAGACTTATTTATGAATAATAACTACCTTATTTTTTATTTAATTTTTGTAGCTTTATTTTTCCAAAATTACATTTCATAACTGGTCCAGTAACTTTTGAAATACATGTACCTCTCTATTCTCCCTCACTACACATTTAAAATTTATCATCTTCTCTAAACCCTAAAAAAAATTTCTCTCTCCTCTCTCACCTTCCCCTCACTGCCGCCTCTCTCCCTCCCTTTTTTCTTTATCTCCGGCCTCTCTTCTCCTTCCCCTCACGTACCTCTCCCTCCCTTCCTTCTTTATCTACACCACCCATGCCGCCGTCAACACCACCACCACCACCACTATTACTACCATCTCCATCTCCAAACTCGAAAAAAACCTTAAGGTTCTAGTTCTTCAGATTTGAACTCCATGTGCTTCATGTATTAATGGTTTTTGGTGGTGGTTTGGTACGGGTTTTGGAGTGGAGGAGGACAGTGGTGGATCGAAGAAAGGCGGCGGAGGAAGGAGGAGTTTTTTTCCAGTTTGTTGTGGTGGTTCGGTAGGGTTTTTGGAGTGGGGCAGGATGGTGGATCAGAAGAAAGGCAGCGGAGGAAGGAGGAGGGTTTTTCCAGTTGTTGTGGTGGTTCAGTAGGGTTTGTGGTTGTGGTAGTTGTATTTTTTTTTTTGTTATAATGTATTTTTTTGTATTCGCTTTGTATTTCAAAGGAGGAAATGTATATTCGTCATTTTTTTAGTGTATTTCAATGTACTGTTTCAGTATATTTCTGTATATTTCAGTGTACTGTTTCAGTATATTTCGCTATATTTCAATGTATTTCTAATTTACGAAACAGTTTCTGATACATTTCATTGTATTTCGTTGTATATACGGGTACTACAATTTTATATTTCTTAAACAATCAACCATATTTCATTGTATTCCAGTGTATATTTTTTTGTATTTGGAAGTATTTCTAAAAGTTTGGAATGGAGTAATTTGGAGAGAGAAACGTGGGTTGCAATGGAACTTCAGCCGTTATGCGTGATACATGATTGATTTAATTTGACTTACCATTTAAAATGAAAGAAGAGAATATGTTCCATAAATACAGCCTATTTTTACTCTGCCAAATTTTGTATTTTCGGGTATTTCAAAAACGCGAAATACAACCGAGTACAACAAAAACAAGCAAAAAACTTTTGAATGGAGTAATTTTGATAGAGAGACGTTAGCTGTAATGGAACCTCATGAAGTTTGCGTGAGTCATGGAACCATTAATACAAATTACCATATAATTTGAAAAAGATTTTTATTGCCATAAATATAGCCTTTTTTTATTCAACAGCTGCGCTATCGTATTTCGTTGTATTTCACTGTATTTCAAAAACGCGAGATAAAACTGAAATACAGCCAAAAGTAGCTACGAATTGTAAATTTTCAACTTGTAGCTATAACTTGTTAGAAGCTATTAAAAGGTAGTTATTTGTGTAAGTTTTACTTTCTTCAATGTACTAGATTAATTAGCCATGCTCTCTGCACGGGCCCAACAATTCACATTTATTGTTGTTCGTTTGTATTCTACTATCGTTTATCAATAACTTACCAAAAGAAAGGTGGAAATCTTGATTTTCTAAAATGACAAGTATTTTGGATCATCTATATTTAATGAGGATGACAACTAAAATAGACCGGATGACTATGTGTTTTTTTCTCTACAACAATAAAAAGCAAGCACGGGAGCATACTATGTTTGTATATTATTCACTTTTAAGAATAGTATGATAATATTATAAAGTACTCTGATAAACAAAAGTGAGAAATTATTTTTCAAAAAAATCCTGAACTTATATCGGTAGCTTTAAATTACCTCAATTCATTTTCCTTAAAATGCATCAATTCTGTGTATTGCGAAAATCACCCGAAAATACTATAGTGACTGTGCTACGTATTATTATTGTTTTCCACTATTATTTGATTTGATTTTAATTTTATTGCATTTAAATTTTGACGTGTATCATTGTGTTTGTACTTAACTTTTACAAATAAAAAGAAGGTTACCCCATTTTCATCTGCGCAATGTCTTAATCTCGTTATTTCTTTATGTATTCTAATTAAAAATTTGTATTAAGAAAAATAATTATCGCTCTCTTAATTTTATTCTTTTAATTTTATATGATTGTTGCTCGTTCTAGCACGGGCTCAGCATAAAAAATAATACTGTACTTTTCTTTTTAATATGTCTAAAAAAGAATTATATATTTTATGTTTAGAAATCTTTTAACTTGAAACTTTGCCTTTAAACTTTAATGAAATGATTTAAATTCATATTAATATTTATGACTTGTTTTAGATTATAAATTTTGAATTTAATGCGCGGGGTGGTTCCACTGCATTGAGCTTGACTTTGTTGTTGATCGTGCTGATGTGGCGCTATGTGATTGCAGTTGACAGTCAAAGGATTCTGTGCTTATAAATTTGGGATTCATTGACAAGAAAGAGAGTTTTTTTCTTTGAAGTGAGCGCGTCACTAGCACAGAGAAGACTCGAAGACTGAAGCATGCTTAGTTGTGTGTTTTTAAATGGTTGTTTTTGGTTTATGGGACATCATAAAAAAGGACAGCTGCTGCACCGTAGACGTCAGAAATTTTTTACCATGATAGAGCTCAACCTACAAAAATGATGTGAGGCTCCACCCTTTGCTTGACAAGTGAAATTTTAGGTCTCACCAGTACTTTTACCTACCCGCACCTTTCTCTCTCTTTTATTCTTTCCAATTATCTTTTGCTCTCTCAGCTCTCTCTTTCTCAATGTAAAGCTTTCTCTTTCTCTCTCTCTGAAAAATACTACTCTCTCTATTTCAATTTATGTGAATTTATTTCTTTTTTAATTCGTGTCAAAATAAATGACGTCTTTTTTAATTTGGAAACAAATTCACTTTATGAAATGATTTACAGCTACTCAAATATTCAAGACTTATTTTGAACCACAAGTTTCAAAAGTCTTCACTCTTTCTTAAATGTCGTGTCCAGTCAAATGGGTTCACATAAATTGAAACGGGGGGAGTAGTTAATATAAAAATATTTGTTTTTTGTTTTTTCCATCAAATATGGAACTTTTAACTTTACTAATGCACAACTATTATCAGAATTCTAAATATGCAAAATGTATATTAAAATGCATGCGATGTACTATACATGTGTTAATTGAGATCATAAAATGTTGAAAAACGATATTTAGCTTCACTCAGATTTATAAAATATATTATCTAAATTCCGTTTCTAAAATAAAAAAAAAGGCGCCTGGAGCACTAATCTCCCATATGAAAAATAGAATTTATTAAAAGCAATTATTGAATAATTTGTGTAGTTAACAAAGTGATTATTCCAAAATAATGTAATAAATGGGCAATCAATATTTCAGAAATGCATTAACTATTCCTTATATCTTGTATGCCATTTACAAAATTTGCACAATTATGTATTGATTATTCGTCAATAGTCAGTTTCATACATTCTAGTAGATCAAGAGAAATCAAAAAGAGATATTTCTATCTTTATCCATTTTTTTTATTGATTTATGTTGGTTTATTCTTAGCATTAAAATAATGTAATACCTTTGATTCAAAATAAATGTCCACTTAGCCTTATTCACACCCCTTAAGAAAATATTAATTTCTAGAAAAAATAGGTATTTTAACTAAACTACCTTTCATTAATAAGACTCTTACCTATTTAACGCCTTAAGTAATAGGGGCAAAACTAAAAAAAAATGTTAATTCTTTCTTGATTAATCAATTTATAAATTGCATTTACAAAGTGATTTTTAAATAGCATTTACAAAGTGATTTTTAAATTGCATTAATAAATTGCTTTGGTGCTTTATAAATTGCATTTACAAAGCGACTTTAGATATACTAAAAATCAAATTTATTAATTGCATTTCTGAAATGCAATTTATAAATCGTATATCTGAAATCACTTTGTAAAGCACCAACAAAAATCAATAAAATACTAAAGTCTGTATGTCAGAATATCCTCCGCTTCAAAATAATTGTCCACTTTGCCTTTTATTTTGGTTCAAAATAAGTGTTTAATTGCATAATCAAGAAAGAATTAATATTATTTTTTCAGTTTTGCCCCTATATACTCAAGGCAATAAATAGGTAAAAGTCTTATTAATAAAGGGTAGATTAGTTGAAATACCTATTTTTTCTGGGAATTAATATTTTCTTAAGGGATTTGAATAAGGCTTTGTGGACATTTATTTTGAATCAGAGGTATTACATTATTTTAATGCTAAGAATAAACCAACATAAATCGGCAAAAAATGGATAAAGATAGAAATAGATCTTTTTGATTTCTCTTGATCTACTAAAATGTATGAAATTGACAATTGACCAATACATAATTGTGTGAATTTTGTAAATGGCATACAACATATAAGGAATAGTTAATGCATTTCTAAAATATTGATTGACCATTTATTACATTACTTTGGAATAATCACTTTGTTAACTACATAAATTATTCAATAATTGCTTTTAATAAATTATATTTTTTCATATGGGAGCTTAGTGCTCCAGGAGCCTTTTTTTATTTTAGAAACAGGATTTAAATAATATATTTTATAAATCTGAGTGAAGCTAAATATCGTCTTTCAACATTTTATTACCTCAATTAACTTAAACACATTTATAGTATATCGCTTGCATTTCAATATACATTTTTCATATTTAGACTTCTGATAATAGTTGTGCATTAGTGAAGTCAAAAGTTCCACATTTGATGAAAAAAACAAAAACCAAATATTTTTACATTAACTAGTATTTTCTAGAGAGAGAGAGGGAGGGAGAGAGAGAGAGAAGCTTTACATTGAGAAAGAGAGATGAGAGAGCAAAAGATAATTGAAAAGAATAAAAGAGAGAGAGGCATGGGTAGACAAAAGTGCTAGTGGGACCCAGAATTCCACTTGTCAAGCAAAAGGTGGAGCCTCACATAACTTTTGTTGATTGAGCCTCTATCATGATAAAATTTTTTGTAAACGTCATGACAATTTAACCCTTTGGACGACGATCCTGATCATTTTAACTCATGTTTCTATATAGTAGTAATTAGCTTGGTTTACTTAAATGTCCCCCCCCCCCCCCCCCCTTCCCCCTTTTTTTTTTTGGTAACTAAAGTTTTTTATTAACCAAAAGCAAGTATGTACAGAGCTCAAAGTGTTTTAATCCAGACACATGGACAAAGTCCCAAGGTCCTGGTCCAATATTATCTCAACAACCTATTACAACCACAAATCTCTATATGGGATAGTAGTCCAGTTGGGCCATTCTGTATGGTAACTGTGGTTGCAACCTTCCTTGAACGATCACCTCTTGCACTATCAGCCTAATCAATATCTCTGGTGTCCTCTCCTTCTGCTGAAAAACTCTGTTGTTTCTTTCTTGCCATAGGATGTAGACACTACCAGCAACCACCATTCTACATACTTGAGATTGAGCAGCTTTTCTATTTACTTGTGCGCACATCCATAGCACCTCGTTTGTCCAGTCCATTTCCTTCCTTTGGTACCCTTTCCACATTAGTAGTTTCTCCCAAACTGCTGCAGAGAAACAACATTGAAAGAACAGGTGGTCTATTGTCTCTAGGTTCGAGCCCCCACATAGAAGACAAGCAACCGAGATTGTTATGCCCCATTTCTTTAGTCTATCTCGTGTGTAAAGCCTTCATTAAGTGCTAGGTAGAGTATGAATACCCACTTTGGAGAGCCTTGATTGTTGCAAACAAACCTTCTCCAACATACCTTCTGGTGGCATCCTCTAAGCTTGAAGTATACTTGCTTAATGGAGAAGGTGGGAGCAACCGCAAATTCTTCATTTTCAATTCCCGCTAACTCCAAAGTCCTAGCTACTTCAAAAATCTTCTTTAACATCCACGAGGCCTGTTGTGGAAAATAGTTCCACACACTTTGATTCTTGATATAGTATGCATGTACCCACTTTACCCATAGTTTGTCTGCCTTTCTACACAAATTCCAGAGTAGCTTACGGACCGGCCTTATTCAGTGTCCGTGCGTAGTATATTAAGTCCACCCGCTCGCTTTTGGGTAAGCATAATTTCTCCTATGCTATCAAAGCCTTCTTTGAGGCAACTGTATCTCCTATCCAAAGGAATGTTCTGCATATTGTTTCCACTGCTTTTAAAACCTTTTTTAGAAGAATGAAAATTTGGGCCCGGAAGGTTTGTATGGCAAAGAAACAGCTTTAATGTTGAACGCCAAAGATACGTTAGCAGATTTTGAAGTCCGGTGAGTGACTCTTCCATCATCTTATCAATCAAGGGCATGCATTGCGTAACGTATAGCATTTAGTGCTTGGGCACATCTCCAAATATCTAAAAGGAAGACTCCTTTTCCGAACTATAGTTTATCCGGATTTGACATTATTTCGAGTTACCATGTCTACCCCTCCAAAATAGATTGAACTTTTGCTATTAGCCTAGATGCTGTTGAAAACTTTAGGAAACAATCATAGACTTTATAAATGGACAATTCACACCTCTCTACAAACAGAGGTAGATCATGTAAAACCTGTTGGACAATATTCATTTTTGCACACTTAGGGTGGTGGTTAAAATCAAATCGGTACCCGAGAGGCTTCAAAGACTCTTATTTAGATACTCCATATATAGCACAAAAAGGAAAGGGGACAAAGGATCCCCTTGCCTTAACCCTTTTTTAGCAGGGCAAATTTCCCTTTTTAATATGGCTTTTGAGACATATAAAACATTATCTTTTGTTATCTAATTTTGTAAAATTTAATATTTTTTATAAAAAAATTTAATTTTTTCAAATGGAATATTCAGATCGTGCCTAAAATGATTATAAGTTGCAAGAAAAATAAAAAGAAGATCATTACTAAATGAATATCCAAGAAAGAAAAACCCACAAAATTTCATATTTGTATTTGTACCCATTTTATCCACTATGCAGCATATATTCAATAATTATGTTACTCTTCATCCCAATTATTCACCACTTATTTTTGGTTTTGCCAATTGTGTACCTTCTAAAATCTACTTATTTGAAAGACGCTCTTCAGAAAAAGTAATTTTGAAGGATATCACTTTGTATTTGATTAATTAATTTGAATTTTTTTTATGGTAATCAAATTTAACATAATCACCAAAAGGATTGACATTACAAACCATAGGGGAGTCGGCGTGGCGCAAAGTGAAGATTAGGGGGAGTAGATAAAATTTCCTTATGGGTTTATAAGGAGGAATGTAACCTAAGCGACGAAAAAAAGGGCACATATACCGGTACCACACCATGTTGTCTAGACATCAAAGAAAACATCTTTACCTACTACTCACAATAAATGAAATCGCATGAATGAAGGAGTAGTAATCCTCAGAAAACTAAGCATCTAATCCCAAAAAGAGCTGAAACTGGAAGGTGAATAAGGCACTAGAACTACAGCTTTTGAAGCAGCCTTGTAGTCTTAGGAGAAGCTCGGAAATTGCAGATACAAGTTGTGTCATGGCTATAGCTTCCCAATCTCAACAAGTTTTCTAAAAAATCCTCTGATTTCTTTCTTTCCACACAACATGTATGACTTCAGCATAAACCAATTTGAAAATCAATACAGTTTGTGATTTTCCCTTAGCATTTTTAATACTCCAGCACATGTATAGGTCCCAATTGGGTGAAGTTAATTGGTTGTCCCTTTGTCCATCTTAGTATTCTGTTCCATAGAATTCTTGTTTTAGTATATTGCATGGACAAATGTTCTCTAAATCTATGGTGTCTTTTGCATGACACACAAATTGGATCAACATAGATACCCCATTTAAAGAGCCTATCAACAATAAGAAGTCTACCTTGAAGGTGCAACCACATTGAACTTAGCTTTTGACCTAGCTTAATTCCTAAACATGAGACACTTCCACAGGACTTTAGGAGCAATGACAAGTAATTAAAGATATATCTGCCTAGTAAGCTTTTGCTTTAGGTTTCTTGCTTTTATAATCTTCCTTATCATCCTGTTTTGGGACTTCCATTTGACGAACTTGTTGTTGTTTAATGTAGTAGCTATGGATCCATTTAATCCACAACTTATCTTGCTTATGAGTGAGGTCCTAGTATGCTTTAGCTACGAACATGTTTATTCACACTATCATGTTAATGAGATTCTAATATGATCCCGAGGAGCACACATGATTCAAATTGCTTCACCCGAGGACGAGCCAAGGAATAAGCCCTACTAGCCATGTTGGTGCAAAAAGAGGTGTTGTAGGCTGTGCGTCCACCAAACACAATACGGAGAGGCCTGGTTGTGTATCAGTTCCACTTATACGATGCGATGAAAGTAACGAAGACACGATTTTTTCGTGAAACTCCTTGCTCAAGGGATTAAAAATCACGACCTACCCCAGTAGGATTTCATCTCCACTAACCGTTCAGATTACAACTTATTGCAAACTAGGAATTAACTCCCATAATCCCTCACCCTTACAGTAGTTGCAACCTAGAAACTAACTCTCATAGTGCCTCAACCTTTGCAATACACTGATTGCAAACACCTCCACTTGACTAACTCTGGCCAAGGAAACTAATATACCTAGACTAAATCTAGCCTAGTGTACCACTCAAAAGCTTGTGGAAACACACTTCAACAAGCACACTTTGAGAATTTAAAACACCTACAAACAGTTTCTAAACAAGATGAGTAGGTTTACAGTTTAAGCATAAACGAACAAAGATTTACAACAACCTAAAGAACATAGGCGAAACTCATATCAGGATCTGGTTCTTCGGCTTGAAAGTAACTTTGTTCTTGCAAGCACTTGAATTCTTCTTGTTGGCAGCTTTTAGACAAGTTAGATTAGGTTTTTCAAGTGACCAATTATGTTGCAACATGTTGTATATATAGTAGGAGCATATGTGATGGATAAAGACTACTTTTTCAATAGTTGACCTAAAGCGCGGGCCAGCTCAACTACTATACTTGTGTGCAGTGAGTAGCTCGGCTTTACAGCTATCTCTGCTGACGATGCAAGATGCACAGAGAGCAGATCACAGACCAAGTCTCTATCTAGTTCTGAAATAGTTTCACATTCATCAAAACACAAATGCATTTGGACTTATCAATTTTTCCCTTTTTAATGATGACAAACTTTTCGATGATGTTCCGATAACGTCCAAATCCACTCCTCAAAGAGAAAGTGTACACGGTCGTATGCAATATAATTTACCCAACTATGAGTCGGGGTCGATCCCGCGACAACAATATACTAGGCGATTAAGAAAGTAAGGAACTTTCACCAACTAAGCTAAAGCCAAACGATAGATAATATTTTGGTTTTGAGAAAATTATAACTAATGCGAATGTAAACTAACCTAGAAAGCAAGTAAAGTGATCAATAGCCCTGAAGCATGGATAATAGGAGATTACACTCGAAGTAATGATCAACGTATTTTACGATATTACAACTAAGAACGAGGTTATGTTAATAGATAATGATTTCTAAATTCTCATTGAAAGTTTCTCAACCAAATCAATGAATTTCACTTTAAGCTTTCTCAAGCCTTAAAGTGTGATATTAAACCGCAATCAATATAATCAGAGTGACTTTCCTCTCTCGAGCTCAAGTCATTAGATGAGGGTTATGCCTCGAATCCTTGTTAACTAATATTTCCCAAATTGACTTTCCTCTCTCGAGCTCAAATCAAATTAAATGGGTGAGTCTAAGTTGCTTCAATCCACTTTGGAAATATTCAAGAACGATATTAATTAAAGAAACAATAACCCACTTCATTAGAAATAAAAATCATTCAATACATAAGCAAAACAAGAGTTTCAAACCAAACTTTAATCAAGAATATTTTCATAAACAAGATTCAAGTAATGGAATAGAAAGCTACATACTTAGATAATCAATACATAGCAAGGAAAAGAAGAAATGAGTAAATGATTAAGAAATTTCTTATCAAGATCTTCAAATCTTCAATCTCAAAGTGTGGATGCAAAAACCTAGCTCTCCAAGCTTGATGAAAATGGCCAAAGATGATAATGATATGCCCCAAGTCTCTCTTTTGTAGCTCCTCAAATTTCCCAAGTCAAAATATGACAAAATAAACCCCAAAGTTTCAGTTTTGCAAATCTGTCCCGTTTGGCCTCTTTTTGACTTTGTTTTCACTTGGTTTCTTCCGATCACTTCTAAATCACAAAAAACTGAATAGAGCACCAATATTATACAAAAATACACCTGTGTGAGCAACGTGCGTCTCGCAGGTTGTATCGCATGTTCGACTCCGCGGGTTCGCAGTTGCTTGTCAAAACTCGCAGTCTTGCAATGTACGAGATGACTGGCGACACATGCGGTCATGGATGCGTCTCGCGCAGTGGTACTGCCGTCTCGCGGTGATGCTGGCGAATGCTTTGCATCAATTTCTTCAAATTTCTAAAATCTGTACAAACTTGTTTTGCGAATATGCGGCTCGCATGTGTGACCTGCGACTCGCAGGTCACGCTTCTTCTATTTTGGCTTGTTTTGCTCTATTTTGCTCCATTTTGGTCCATTTTGCTCTGTTATGCTCTCCGGACATCTTATCCTACAAAACGACATAAATACACGAAAAGTAACACCAAAAGTGCTTGAAGAGTTACAAAAGCTTAAGAAATTAGCATCGAATATCCCGTAATTTCACGGTACATCAGTTCCCCGTGAGAGCCAGATCCCATTTGTTCCCCCTGCGACGCAGACCATCATTTTCAAGGCATCCACAAATATGTTAGCAGTAAAGTACTCATACACTAGAAGACCAGGTCACTCACTGAAGGGTCCTTCAATCAGCACATATCAATCTTCCAGTCATTCCCCCTTAATCACGTCATGTGCACCTTTTTTAGCAAGCATACTAATTAATTAATTTTTCCCCTTTTGGCATCATAGAAAATGGGAGTTGGCATTACGAACTCAAAGCCACAAGCAAAAGAAGTTCAGCTACGAACTCAAAGCCACTAGGGAAACACTATCATGAGAAGTAAGAGAAACATACAAACAGTTAGACTGGCATACAACAGAGTAGAAAGCCCAAACAGTTAATACAGATACATAGCATAGTAGACAAATCAGAAAATGCATAAAGGAGAAATTGTCATCAGTGCTAGAACATTGTCACACAGAAACAGAGAACAGGGAATAAGATTCAAAAAGGCACAGGAAGATGAATTTGACATGAAACAGCTAAGGAGCTTTGGGCTTCTGTGAATTTTGGGCCAGGGCTTTAAGGAAATTGTTCATTCGTTCACCGTTGACTCTCTGGTCCTCGATCATCTGATCCTTGAGCTCATCTACCTTCAATGTCAGCCTCTCATTTTCTGACTTGAGCCTCTTAATTTCCAGTTTTGTAGCTTTCAGAGCACCCTGAGAACTAACTTCTTTCTCTTTCTCAGATAGCCGAGCTTGAAGGACAGCATTCTCAGACTTTACCATTTGTAGTTCAGCAGTAGTGATCTCGTGAGTTTCAAGCAATTTTGAGATTGTGGAGACACTCCCCATATCACTTTTTTTAGGTATACACTCATGGAGACACTTCCCACACCACTTTTCTTAGGTATACACTCACACTCCTCCAAAGTTCCCATGGAAAACATATGCTTCTTAGTGCCAGCGGTAGCGTTGTCTGTCCTTAAAGTGAGAACATACTTTGGTCAGAAGAAAACCATATGGGAGCCCATATTGACCCCCTGGTGCCCTGTCCACATTAATGATATGCTCAATCATAATAGCAGGAAGGTTGATATGTTGGTAGTTAGTCAGTGCTCCATGATGACCAGGTCGTTGATACAAGTCTTGATGCGACCCTCTTTTCTTGGAAGCAGGACTTTGTTCACCATTTCAAACAAGAGCTGAAACTCTCATTTCAACCCTTTCTTCAAAAGTCTAGCCCTTGACCCAATATCCTTTACTCCATTCTTGACTATCATAACGTTGAAGTCACTTGAAGCCTCTGCCTTTCCATTTATGGTTCTCAACCCTTGAGTAAGAACTTTCAGAATTTCTCCTAATATATTTTCCTCTAACACAAATTTACTCCCACTAACTGATGCAATGAGAGTACAAAGATCATCGGAGCAGCAGATATTTTCATAGAATTCAGAAACTCGTTCCTCATACACATTCGGTACAGGTGAAGCAAAGAGATGACTCCATCCCTGAAATTCAACAATTTTAATCAGTTCTTTCACTCCAGATTTTTCTGCAACTTCAGGGTTAAACACCCTTCCCAGCAAAACCTTTTGTTTTCCTAGAGTTTCTCTTCTTTTAATTTCACTTTGAGCAATAATTTTGCTCACCCTTTGCTCGTTTAAGGAACTGGATTCCTTAATTCTCCTTTGTTTCTCTTCTTTGAAGGGTTGATTCATTTGTTGACCTGTCACCCTTAGCTAGTGTGACCCTTGACTTACTGTTCCTCTTCTTTTCCTTTTTCTTAGCAATTTCCCTCACAAGTGAGACATCTTCTGCTTCTGCTTCTTTCTCTTTATCTACCTTTGGTAACTTTGATCTCCACATCCACTAACGCAATTTCATCAATCAATATACTCTGTGTCTGAGAACCCCTAGCTCTTTTTCTACCCTTAGCTTTACTTGCTTGAAGAGCTGATTCAAGGGATGCCTTAGTTGTATGCTTACTCTGCCTGGTTCTTGGTGCGGTTCGACCAAAGTAGTTCTCGCAAGGATGTGGATCCTTTGGTTTCTTTGACCTTTTCTTTATTTTAAACATCTCAGCAAGAGATACGACATCATGAGATACAGGCTCAGGACTTAGGATTAGATCTAGGTTTCTCCTAGATGAACCTGGTGCCTCATCCCATATAGGAGCTGTCATACCTATTTTAGGACTTCCATTTGACGAACTTGTTGTTGTTTAATGTATTAGCTATGGATCCATTTAATCCACAACTTATCTTGTTTATAAGTGAGGTCCTAGTATGCTTTAGCTACAGCTGCTTTATTCCACACTATCATGTTAATGAGATTCTAATACGATCCCGAGGAGCACACATGATTCAAATTGCTTCACCCGAGGACGAGCCAAGGAACTTTAAGCCCTACAAGCCATGTTGGTGCAAAAAGAGGTATTGTAGGCTGTGCGTCCAACAACACAATACTGAAAGACCTGGTTGTGTACCAATTCCTTTATATACTGCAGTAAGTAAAGAAGACACGATTTTACCGTGGAAAACTCCTTGCTCAAGGGATTAAAAATCACGACCTACCCCAGTAGGATTTCATCTCCACTAACCTTTCAGATTACAACCTATTGTAGACCAGGAATTAACTTCCATAATCCCTCACCCTTACAATAGTTGCAACCTAGGAACTAACTCTCATAGTCCCTCAACCTTTGCAATACACCGATTACAAACACCTCCACTTGACTAACTCTAGCCAAGGAAACTAATATACCTAGACTAAATCTAGCCTAGTGTACCACTCAAAAGCTTGAGGAAACACACTTCAACAAGCACACATTGAGAATTTAAAACACCTACAAACAGTTTCTAAACAAGAAGAGTAGGTTTACAGTTTAAGCATAAACGAACAAAGATTTACAACAACCTAAAGAACATAGACGAAACTCATATCAGGATCTGGTTCTTCGGCTTGAAAGTAACTTTGTTCTTGCGATCATTTGAATTCTTGCAGTGGCAGCTTTTGGACAAGTTAGATTAGGTTTTTCAAGTAACCAATTATATTGCAACATGTTGTATATATAGTGGGAGCATGTGGAATGGATAGAGACTACTCTTTCAATATTTGACCGAAAGCATGGGCCAGCTCAACTACTGTACGTGTGCAGTGAGTAGCTCGACTTTACAGTTGTCTCTGATGACGATGCAAAGTGCAAAGAGAGCAGGTCACAGACCAAGTCTCTATCTGGTTGTGAAAGATTTTGACAATCATCAAAACATGAATGCACTTGGACTTATCAAGAGGCTTTGGAGACGTTTGAGGAGCTTTATAGGACAGTGTATGACATATGGATAATTTCTTGTTCGCGTGGAGTGAAGATGAGATGGAAGGGAACGATGGTGGCTAGCCATGCAAAAAGGCTATTCTCTAAATTAAAGTCATCATCCATAAAGAAGACTACCAAACAAGGCCCTTACTTCATTAAGAGTATTATTGTAATGACTAGTCTAGTATTCTTTAGCTTGTTTAGTATAAATACCATACTTGGTCATTTCATTACTTAGATTATGTCGAATTGAGAATTGAGATGAATACTCCTTTGGAGTGATAGTTTGTTTAGCTAGGTAGCTATAGATTTAGTGTTATAGATAGTTGATTATGGTAGATTCGATTGTTAGCTATTGAACCCTTTCCCTTGATTTTCATGAAGAGTTGATCAGTTGTGGAATCAATTGATTAACTCTTGCCTAGTATAGGTTCTTTTAGGTTTTAGATTCAACTGGGAGGATTTGGATTCAACTCCAAGTTTGCCTATAAATCCAATCCTAATTGGGTCTTGCTTCTATTCTCATCCCCATTTCTTCACTTCTCATCTTTGATTTCTACTCTATCTTTAATCCCGCGTTTTGTTGATTGAATCCGTGTCTTCCACAAGCCGAATCGTATCATTTCATATCAGATTCCAACCACCAAAAGGCTTAGGCATGCACATTCTCTCCCAAGAGACAAGTGCTTTCTTTGTGATAATAGAGGGACCAAACCAAATAAAACTTCTGCAACTTTCAACACCTTAACTGGCATAATAAAGAGTTGAGACCAGTAGGCCTGAACTCCAAATAAGACAGATTGTACCAGCTGCATTATACCAGCAAAGGGTAGTTTCTTAGAGGTCCAAGAGGAGATCCTTGCAACAATTTGAAAAACACTTTTGTTAATATTAGAGCAATATTTCATACTTGGCCAATATCCCAAAAGTGCTTCTGTAAAAAACTATTTCTTTTAGCTTTTGAGAAATAACTTCAGTTACTACTCAAATTCACTTAATTCTCCTCTAAAACTTGATCAAACACCTCAACTTTCTAAAATAAGCACTTTTAGCTCCCAGGAAGCTTGGCCAAACAAGTTACACTTTTTCTTTGGAAAAAACCTAGTTTTGGATGCATTCCAAATATTAAAGCTAACTTTTGGTTTATTGTTTTAGACTTATTGAGCTTGCAATATCTTCCTGTAATCATACATTTTTTCGTTTTTTTTTTTTTTTTTTTTTTTTGGAGTAAATCAATTAATTGGTACATTCTTCACGGATCAAAGCACGATAATTTCTTCTTAATTAATTTATTGATATCCTGCAATAAGCAGTTCGGATGATGAAAATTCATTTCTAACTACCAAAAATGCAAAATTTTTTCACTTCCACAAAATTGAACAAGACATGCCATTATATCTAATTTAGGCTTATTCATAAGTGAAAGATTGTTATGACTTATGAATCGATTTATATTAGATTTTTTTTTTCCAACTTTCAAGAAGGAATAACTATAAGGAGCTCCAAGATTTTTTGAAGGCTAAAATGTTCCAATAGGAAGTCATCTGCATTGTCTCTATCCTTGATGCTGTATTTGATATGGAATGGTCTGAATGGGCATCTTATTAAATTGGTTAAAAAAAAAAAAAGCACATACTTTATGCAGAAGTGCTTAATTAATACAATTTTTTATATATCTCAAAAAAACTTTACAAATAACCTAAATCTTTTCTATAAAGAAAATATACTTTTCTCTAATCCACCTTAGTGATTGGAGAAGATACTAGATGACCAGAACTACAATCACATAAATCCAATACTTGAAAATTATTATCCTGTGAATCGATTTGTCCGAATAAAAAATGTCGAGCCCCAGTAGCCTAGTGGTAGAATAGTACCCTGCCACGGTACAGACCCAGGTTCGATTCCTGGCTGGTGCAATTGCGTTATTTGCGTGGATAGCTCAGTTGGGAGAGCGTCAGACTGAAGATCTGAAGGTCACGTGTTCGATCCATGTTCACTGCATTTCTTTTTTTGTTTTTCCTTTTTTCTTGGCTCCTTCAATTGTGATGAATATTTTCTAGGGCTCTCACTTGAAGTAGAAGATTATGTTGAGAACTACTAATATCTACCTGAATTATAAGGAAGGGTGAATCTTCTTTGTTCCGGTAAATAAATTGATTTTGTTATCAAGTGAGAGTTACAAAAGCAGAAAAAAATCTTAAATGAAATTTTTTGGCAACCTTAAGGCCCATTTGTGTATTTGGCCTAAATTTTTACTCACTCCGTCCATCTCATTTTGTATGACAGTGTTTGACTAGATATAAAGTTTAAAATTTAAATAAGACTTGTGACATGTAAGTCAAATGCATACAAATGTGCCAAAAATATCTTGTTAAGAGCGTCAATGAGTTTCATATAGCTTGTCATTCCAATATGTGATCTGAAGGTCACGTGTTCGATCCACGTGCACTGCATTTCTTTTTTTGTTTTTCCTTTTTTCTTGGCTCCTTCAATTGTG
Source organism: Lycium ferocissimum (assembly GCF_029784015.1). Taxonomy (NCBI): domain Eukaryota; kingdom Viridiplantae; phylum Streptophyta; class Magnoliopsida; order Solanales; family Solanaceae; genus Lycium; species Lycium ferocissimum. The sequence goes on from NW_026713197.1 coordinate 207,503, forward strand.
ATGAATATTTTCTAGGGCTCTCACTTGAAGTAGAAGATTATATTGAGAACTACTAATATCTACCTAGCATTTCTTTTTTTTTTTTTTTTTCCTTTTTCTTGGCTCCTTCAATTGTGATGAATATTTCTAGGGCTCTCACTTGAAGTAGAAGATTATATTGAGAACTACTAATATCTACCTGAATTATAAGGAAGGGTGAATCTTCTTTGTTCCGGTAAATAAACTGATTTTGTTACCAAGTGAGAGTTACAAAAGCAGAAAAAAAATCTTAAATGAAATTTTTGGCAACCTTGGCCCATTTGTGTATTTATTTAAATTTTTACTCGCTCCCTTCCATCTCATTTTGTATGACAGTGTTTCACTAGATATAGAGTTTAAAATTTAAACAAGACTTGTGACATGTAAGTCAAATGCATACAAATGTGCCACAAAAATCTTGTTAAGAGTGTCAATGAGTTTCACATAGCTTGTCATTCCAATACGTGGTGGTGATTGGTGAGGATCACAACAAGTCATTAACTATAAAATGGAGATGCTAAAATTAAATAGTTTCCCGAGGAAAACATGATATATTCTTTTTATTTTTCCTTTTTTCTTGGCTCTTTCAAATGTGATGAATATTTTCTGGGTCTCTGACTCGAAGTAGAAGATTATATTGAGAACTACTAATATCTAACGGAATTTTAAGGAAGGGTGAATCTTTTTTGTTTTGGTAAATAAACTGATTTTGTTACCAAGTGAGAGTTACAAAAGCAAGAAAAAAAAAATCTTATATGAAATTTTTTGGCAACCTTAAGGCCCGTTTATGTATTTGGCCTAAATTTTTACTCACTCCTTCTATCTCATTTTCTATGATAGTGTTTGACTAGGTATAAAGTTTAAAATATAAACAAGACTTGTGACATGTAAGTCAAATACATACAAAAATGCCAAAAATATCTTGTTAAGAGCGTCTATGAGTTTCACATGGCATGTCATTTTCAATACGTGGTGGTGATTGGTGAGGATCCCAATAGTCAAGTCATTAAGTATAAAATGGAGATGCTAAAATTAAATAGTTTCCCAAAGAAAACATGATATATTCTTTTTAAAACATATTAAAAAGGAAACGGAGAATATATCATATAAAATGGGGCGAGGGAGTGTTGCTTATGCTTGAATATTACTAATAACAAAAAATAAAAATAAAAGCAAAAATTTACGAAAAGCAGCTACAATCACCGCATGGCACTTTTAGGGGCATGCCTGATGTGAGGCTAGTCGTTATTACGCTCTTGACTAGACTGTCAAATGTATTAAAAATTTAAGCTTTTGTCTTACACAACTTCATTATTTTACATGTACGAATTTCATGAATTACCCTTTGAACAATAACTGCCAATATAAGGATAAGAACCATCATGTATAAACTGTAGAAGACTACAATTAGAACTCCTGGAACTTTGGCATGGCTTCCACCTACTGTGATGAAGTGCGGAACAAGCTTATTCAGCATAGCAAAGAAACTAAGAAACATTGCCGCTATTACAAACAAGATTAAAGTCGCCAATGAAGGGCCCCATGCCCATTTCCCACAGATCAGGCACAAGGCAGACAAAATCACCAACATGCTTGATATGAATGTGATTGTGGCCGCACTAATGAAAAGAAAACCTTCTACTGTAGCACTTGGAAATGTGAACAACTCAAGGATGCTGAGTTTCACAATCTTGACATGCTCTACATGAGGAAAAACTTCATGAAAATTAAGAAGAGCCGCATATGCCCCTCCTGCGATAAACACCATGACCGTTAACAACAAAGACAATAAAGTTTGCACTTCATTCCTTATTGATCTCGTAGAATCCCCCTCTGGTTCTTTCAATATCCAATTGCTAGATTTTTCGTGGGCCTCTGCAGTGATTGTGCCACCTTCACCAGGCGAATCTAAGGCGTCATTTGTGAGTTCCCCTGGATCAATTATTTTTGTCTTGATCTATGTTTATATGTAAAAAAAGAAAATTAAAATGTGTATACATAATAAGATGATGTAAAAGAAGAAAATACATAATAAGATGACATGTATACTAATATGAATTCACTGAATTTAGATCCCAAATTATATATAATTAGCTCTAATCAACATTTGTGTTAGAAGAAAAAACAAAATTGTTTTAGTATAGATAGTTATATTTTATTTTACGCTACCAACATAAACGCATGTGCCATTGCCCACTGCAGTGTTTGAGCCACTTCACCAGGGCAGTTGTATTAAATGGAAGTAATTAATTGCATTAGAAAATAACTAGTGCAATTAACTGCAAAGTCACAAAATTTTACGCACCATAACTTTAATACATGCTCATCAAGTGATTTTACTGTTAGTTGGTACAATATTGTAACCTTACTCTTACACTAAGTAAATCTTTTAAATTTTACTAATATAGTAGGTGAAGTTTAGTTACTTTTGCATTTTTATTACATTGCAAAAAATGGAAAATTTTAAAAAATATACAACCCAACCAACATATTACACACACGGGACGTAGCTATATTTTCAAAAGTTTTACACATGCATAGCCAATGGTATTTTTTTTTTGGCAATAGTGTTTATACATCCGTTATACAAGATTATACAATATTATACAATACAAGATTATACACTTACTGCGAATAATGTATCAACTTTGTATAAAAAATATTGTTGTATGATGAAATCAATAAAGTTAACTTATAAATAACTATAAATAATTAAAACCCTTGATAGTACAAGATATTTTTGTAGATGTTTTCTCAAATTAAACACACGAAAAAAAATATTGAAAAGTCCATAAAATTAATTTTTTCTTACTTTAAGCTTTCATTTTCCTTCCAAAAGATGCATGTTAAAAAATATCATCTTTTTCTTTTTCTTAATTTAATAAATAATTTTATGAAATTCACATTGTAATAACTTTTTCATGTTGAATTTAACTATTTTGTCTTTGATTATCCGGTATTTTGCAAAATATTTTAATATTAAAAAGGTAAAAAATAAACTCCACTTTTGCAATTGTTTAGTATTATTACTGTTTGGTTTCTTTAACTACAATGTTTTTATAACTATAATATTTTATAGTTCCTTTTGATATAATAATTTATTAGATAAGTTTTATGTTGAAAGCGTGCGCAAGTAAAATTTGATTAATTATTAACATACTTCGGCCTATAATTTACAATTTCGATTCATTTTTAAGTATATTTAACAATGATAATCTATTTGTATTTATTATTTTGATTTAAAACCTAATCTTACCTTAAGTGAAATCTTAATTACTTATTTTTGCCAGCATGTACGACACAAAATTACAGGAGAAAATAATTTTCAACACAAAATTACGGGAGAAAATAATTTTTTTTATCTATAACCAGACGAATAAAATTTTAAATAGCAAATGATAATTGGTAATTAACATAAAAAAATAGTAAATAATATTATAAAAATAGTATTTTAATTCAATAATGCCTATATTATAGAATTTGATTGACATGATAATTATATTCTTTAAGTGTCTATTATAAATTTTTAAGAAAAAAATATAATTTTAAACAAATTTAATATATTTCTCATAAAAGACTCAAATATGTATAAGCATGTTTTGTGAGGACTACTAATCTTTTTCATGACATCATCATCTTTAGTGGCATAAAAAAAGCCCTTAAGGTTTCAAAATTTACCAAAATTTGTAAGAGTCCACAAAGTAATAAAAACTTTAATTAAGGGTAAAAATAGATAACAAATTCATGTGAGGACTACAAAAAATTGGTATTCTCCCTTATATATAGTAGTAATTTAGACAAGTGAAATAACCCTATAAAAATATTTCAATGAAGTGCATAAAATAATTAATAAGATTAAAGGTACATTTTATAATAAATTTGTAAAATTTTATCTATTTATGTAGTAAATAAATTTAAATTATAATTTAGAAATTATTTCATATATAACAATCAAAATCCGTTTATCCATATAAACAATAGAGAATAAGAGAGAAGTGAAACATAAATATACACATACGCATGCACACATAAATACAATACATACATACATACATACATATTTAAAGCATGTTAAATAAAAATAACAATAAATAAAAGTAGCATTTAGATTTTGTAACAATTCATGAAAGAATTATTCTATTTATAATGTTACTTAATGAGCTTAAGTAAGAATCTATGGTAAGATTACTTAATGAGCTTAAGTAAGAATCTATAGTAAGATTAAAAAAATTACTTAAACTATATTTGTGGATCTTTTATCGTGGTTAAAATTAGTGACATAATTTTACCGATTCCTATATACTATTAACTCTTATTTAGAGCAATTATAATATAAAAAATTAATATGTTAGTGAAAAGGTATTGTTATAAATGTCTCATTATCAATTTTTTCTTATTTGAAATATCTAATTCCCAAAAGTATATCCTTATCTTTTTTTACTTTAAAGAAAAAATACATAGTTTTATTCACTTGGTTATATTTGACAAAACATTCAACTATAAGTTTTGACATCCATACTTACTAATTTCACTAAATTTTGTATTACTGAGTAATTAAGTATAGTTTTAAAAAAAATTCATTTCTATTTATAATTAACGTGAATATTAATTATCTCCTTCAATAGAGAATATTTATTTTAAGCAATTTTTTTTAAATAGTGTACATCCTAATTATATATCACTTTATTTTACATAATACATATATTAAAAATATTTAATTTAAGTATAATTTATTACATAAAGTATATTTATTCTTAAATGTTATTAGTGATAACTAAGTATTAAGTGATCTTCTAATTTTGTTTTGAAATATCCTCTTTGATTAATATTATTGAAGTAACTGGATCTTGTAAATGTGGTTAGAGTTGATGAAATTATTTTACTAGTTACTATATACTATTAATTCTTATTTAAAGCAATTATAATATAAATTTTTTAACGTGCTATTCAATGTATAGTTATAAATGTCTCATTATCAATTATTCTCATATTTAAAACATCTAATTTCCAAATTCTATTCTTGCTTTTTTTTTTCCTTGGAAAACGCACATCATATGAACGGTGCACTAATTATTGAAGAATCAGATGTAATTTTATTTACTTGGTTATATTTGAAGAAAAATCAGTTGTAAATTTTGGAATCCATGCTTAATTACTGAGTAATTCATTATAATATTTAAGTAGAGAAATATTTATTTATACTTATTATTAACGCGAAGTTTAATTGTCTCCTTCAATATAATAGAGAGATCCACTTTAAGTGAGATAATATTTTAGGTACCTCCTAATTGTATATTTCTTTATTTAAGTTACATAAAATTGAAAGCTTTTGATTGATATTATTGAAGTAGCCGAATTTGTGGATAGAATTGGTCAAATAAATTCGTCAATTACTATATGTTAATAATTCTTGTTTCGACCGATTATAATATAATTTTTTTTTAATTCAAGGTAAAGTTATAAATGTTTCATTATCAAATTGTTTTCTTATTTAAAATATCTAATTCTCAAAATTATATATTGTTTTTCTTTTAAAGAAAAAAAAATGCTCAGTGTATGAACGGTCTTTAATCATTGAAGAAATAAATGGACATAATTTTTGAAAATATAAAGAAAAAATAAATATCTTACATATTAATTTATTGAAGGGTATTAAAGATTTATTGAAGGGGAATTATGACTGTACAACATCGGGCGTATAAGAATAAACATTAAGCCTTATAAGATTCTGCCTTTTTTTTTTTTTTTTTGGCCAAGTGAAAATTTTTATTCAACCAAGTATAAAGTTATGTACATGCTATTCCATTGGACTATAGGAACAGCTCTCTCAGTGTATCCCACAATATCTGCTATGTAGGTTAAGGCTAAAGCTAAGCTATCAGTAGTGCTATCTGCATCACCTAGCCTATTAACATGGAAATCTATTTCTACTCTCTAAGATGGTACTCCAATGCCCATCCTATCCGTCCTTTGATAAACACTTGCATGACTATCTCCTTTAGTCGTTCCTTACCGGTCTTACTTCCCTATCAAACCTCGCGTTGGTTCCTTTCCATCCGTATGTGATATGTAGTCACCTTGCCGGTAGGAAGCCAAGGATATCCCTCTAGCTCTTTTATGTCTCACGTTGGAGCAGCACTCATTGAACCTCGTGCTCCCTACCTTGTATTTGTCGATTCCAATCCATCCATTTAACCAACCGTCGCCAAATATACGAAGAATACGAGGCAGTGAAGTATAAGTGTGCATGAGTCTCTGTCATGGTTGAGTTACAGAGCACACACTTACCTGGGACTTGGATCCCCCATTTGCTTAGGCGATCCATAGTGGACAGACTTTGCTGTAATGCTAGCCATAGGATAAAGTGGTGTTTAGGAACTAGCCCCTTCACCATAATCACTTTCTTCCAAGGAGCTTTCGAGTATTGTGGCAGCATATCTTGATAAGCTTTTTTAATGCTAAACTTACCCGAATCCTCATATTTGTTCATTTCTACCGATGTTCGTGTCGTTGTCTAGCCATTTTCTAGCGTCAAAGATTTTCCTAACGAGCCAGCTAGCTTGTTTTGGCGCCTGCTTATCACTTGACTCTCTGCCTTTGATGTAGAACGCGTGTATCCATTTTACCCACAACTTCTCCTTCAATTTAGTCATTGCCCACAACAATTTAAGTATAGCTGCCTTGTTCCAAAGAAAGAAGTTCAAAATATTTAAACCACCTGTAGACTTGGGTTGGCATAGTTTATCCCAAGCTACAGTTGGTCTTTTTGTATAGTCACTGGACCCTGACCAAAGAAAATTCCTGCATACATTCGTGACCAGCTGGAGTACTTTCTTCGGCAACAAAAAGACTTATGCCCAGTGGGTTTGCATCTCGAATAGCACACTTTTAATCAACTGTGCACTTCCTCCATAGGACAACATCTTGGAGGACCAACACTTAACTCTGTTTGTGATTCGATCCACCACAGGCATACACTGGCTGATACTGAGCTTCTTTGAAGAGAGGGGTATACCCAAATAGTTGAAAGGTAAACTTCCTAGCACAAAGCTCATATCTGCCAATATTGCATCCCTTAGTTGCACGGATATACCAACTACATACAAGGAACTCTTCTCAAGATTTGCCTTGAGGCCCTCGTTTCGGAGAAATGCTCAAATCTCTCTAACATGTATTTAATGGATCCCAAGTCACCATGCAAAGACATTATCAAGTCGTCAAGCAAAGCATATATGAACCAAATTCATCCTCTCACACCTAGGATGGTAGTTAAAATTAGGCTCGAGTCGTAGTTGCTTGAGGGATCTATTCAAATATTCCATTGCCAACACAAAAAGATAAGGGGACATCGGATCCCCTTGTCTAAGTCCTCTCTTTGCTTGAAACACAGGGGTTAATCCTCCATTTATCAGAATCGAGTAACTGACTGAAGTCACACATACCATGATCCACTTCACAAACTTCTAAGGCAACCCGAATTCTAATAAAACAATTTTTAGGAAAGGCCATTCAATTGAGTCGTAGGCTTTTCGGATGTCCACTTTGATTAGACATCTTGGTGAAACTCCTTGCTTGGTGTATCCCTTCAGCAGCTCATGAGCAACTACTACATTGTCTAATATACTCCTTCCCTCAATAAAAGCCAATTGTGAAGGACTACATATACTCCTTCCCTCAATAAAAGCCAATTGCGAAGGACCTACTATGTAGTCTACCACTGTTTTCAATCGAACTCTCAGAATCTTTGCTATTAGCTTATAAAGAGTAGTGCAACATGCGATGGGCCTGAAGTCTTTTACATAGGTAGGATTTGGCACTTTAGGCACTAGTGTAACAGTTGTGCAATTCACAGCTTTTAGCAGTTTGCCATTTTAAAAGAACTGTAGTATGGCACTCATAACCTCCTCTCCCATCACATTCCAGAATTCCTTAAAGAACTCACTGGATAACCATCTATTCCGGGGCTTTGTCGGCTGGCAGCTCCTTCAGTACATTACGGACATCATCTGCCGACACAGGTGTAAGAAGTACTTGCTGCTGTGCTAAGGAAAGACACGGCCCATCCCTAGCAATTTCTATGTTTAGACAGGGAAGTTCAGTAGCAGCTATACCTTGGAGCTTGTGAAAGAATTGCAAGAATTCCTGCTGCACTTGTATAGGATCAGACAGTTTCACTCCCACCTCAGTGTATATACTAAATATTCTATTCTTGGTTTGTCGAGCTTTGAGATGGGCATGAAAGAACTTAGAGTTTGTATAACCAACAGCTATCCATGTTGCTCTGGATTTCTGTCGCAAGACTTGCTCTTGAATATTATCCCACTTCTGTATTTGCGCCAGCACCTCTCTTTCCTCCTCTATCAGTTGAGCATTGAAGAAGTCTAGATTTAGAGCATCCTGAATTTCCCTTAATTTAAGACGGAGCAGGTCCAGCTTTTTATCTAATGTGGAGTACTCCTTGCTCAGCCCGCTAATCCCTTCTTCCAACTTTTTCAATTTTTGCCATACCACAAACATCATATATCCTGGAATTTGCTGGTTCCAGGTCCTTGCTATGGCTTGTTTAAATGTGTATTGATTCAGTAGAGCATTTAACAATCTAAATGGCCTTTTGATCGAAATGATAGTAGTCTCAGCGTTCAGGATAATAGGCGAATGGTCAGAACATTCAGGATTCATCTAGATAGCTTCCAACTGCCCATATTTGTGAAACCATTCTGCATTCCCCAAAATCCAATCAATCTGGCTGTATATCCTATCATCCGAGCCTCGCTTATTGCACCATGAAAATTTGCAACCCCGTCTTGTGACAAGCCCCAAACCAAGATCATTAATATAATCCTGGAAATCAGCAGTTTCACTTATATGGACAGGTGCTCGATGAATCCTATCCTCCACATTTAATATCATATTGAAGTCTCTAAGTAATAACCAAGAGTCACTCATGCCTGTACTAATGGTCTGTAGTTGCTCCCATAATTATTTCCTTTCAGCAACAGTGTTTAGACCATACGCAAACGTCACATTGCAATAGAAGGTAGAATGTTTGGCCTTCACCTTACAATGAACTATTTGGGCAGTTTCCAGTAACATAGTAATCTCTGCTTCATTATTCTTCCATCCAATCCAAATCCTTCCATTGTGAGCAGAAGGGTAGTTAGAGTAAAATTCCCAACCCACCCCAAAGCCTTGCTGAATTTTCCTCGCCTTGTCCACATTTACCCTCGTTTCCAATATAGCTATAATATCTACTTTGTTCTTTGGCAAAAAAGGATTTAATTTCCTTTTGCTTATAGGGATGGTTTAGCCCCCTAATATTCCACGAACAAAGTATCATGGAGGGTTGATTGCCTTGGGGCTTTGCCCCTGACCAGCTTTAGTGATCATTGGTACTTGACTATGCTGGGCATGAGGCTGTATCACCTGAGCTACAGTGCCCTGGCTGCCTTTCTCAGTAGCCACCACTTCAGTATTTGCGACAGTGTTAGAGGCTTTCCCCTGCACTTGCTCACCATAGCCCAGTGTCACTTGCTTCCCAGCTTGTTCCCGAGCACCTTGCTGAGGTATCGCAGCCAGGTCAGTAGTTTTTGCTTGCCATTCAGGTCTATCCTGCTTCCTTTTCCTCTTAGCCTTCTTCTTTTTCTTAGGTATCTGCTCAGTCTCCTCACCCCGTGCTTTGCATTCCTCTGCTAGATGCCCCAATTCATGACACTCGTGGCACAATTTGGGATGCCACTCATATTCAATCTCTTGCTCCCTCAGTTCCCCATCCTGTTGCTCAATAACCAACACATCTGGTAAGACCTGGGTGATATCCATCTCTATCAGCATTCTAGCATATGACACCCTCTCACACGAAGCTGTCAATTTATCTGTACATACCGGCTTACCCAGATAGCTTGCTATACGACCTATATTATCAGCAGACTAGTTGGCCTGGGGCAGTCATGGGAAAGTTACCCAGATGGGCTTAATTCGCATAGGTTCGTCATCCATCTGGAATTCTGGCATCCAGTTCTTCAATATCATCGGTCTGCTGTTGAAGGTGTATGGTCCATTCTGCATTATAAGGTCTCTATCCTCCTCATCTTCAAATCGAAACAGGAAATAACCATCATCATGGAGTATCACTCTTGGAGTTGGAACGACAGTCCATACACCATATATAAACTTAAGCATTTCTTTAAACGCCGGAGTGCCTCCCAAGACGTAGCCAATTAGTGTTGACTGCCACTTCTCACATTGTTCTTTCAGTTCCTTATGGTTGAGCTTGACCACTTTCAATCCATCCCTAATTGTTGGGGGAAAGAAAGTTAGTTTCAACCCATGTTGTTTCGCCCCGATTTCCTCGCACAATCTCTCGCCATAGTCGGAGTTTGCTCAAAGATTGAAATCAAGTTTACGCAGCGTACGCACTTCGAGGACCGCGGTGCCTTCTCCTTTTCAATATGTTGCAAGTTTCCCTCACCTCTTTTCTCCGGTGAAGCAGTAGGGTTTGGGATCAGTTCACAGACCTCGATTGGGGCTGAATTCACAGATTTCCGTTCTGCCGGAGTAAGTTAACTTACTGTCAGCATCTTTCCAGATCTCGCCTGACTCGACTCCGGTATCCAGTTCACTAGTTGTAGTTGTTCGAGGTTTTGGGGAATACCAGATTCCGGCGTCACCATACGCTGCGCCTCTTGTTTTGCCGCCGGTGTCCTCGTGTTCTTCTTCTTCTTGCCTTTATCCTTAGGTGGACGCCCAGGCTTGCGCCCGTTGGCCATAGCCGCCGGTACACAACAACAAACCTAGCTTATCGTGCGCCGAGAGCTTCTGCCTTAGTTATTTAGCACTAAGCGGACTACAATGAGTTAAATTAGCAACAAATACTATCTTTCTAATGTAGACTAGGGGGGTGTGGGGCACTGTGTCGGTTATGGTGGTTGGTGGGTAGTGTTGTGCGTTAAGACAAATAATTGTGTAATCAAACAAATATTAAAATGTTCAAATGGAAAATTTAAATGTTGTAGACAAGAAAGTAATTTAAATATAGAGAAAATAAAGACAAAAAAGCATGGAAAAATATTGTAGACAAGAAAATAAATTAAATATAGAGAAAATAAAAATAATTAAACTATTAATATTTCTTTGGCAGATTCTCAAGGGCAATTATTTGCAAAAAGAAATCATAAGAAAATTCCTTTATTTCACCAATTTTTACACGACGAATTAAAATCCCCTAGTAAGTTATTTGGGGAATTTTAAATCCGCAGGTAATAATTATTCACGAGCTTTTTTCCAACGGATTTTTATTGGCAGGAAAATCCGCAGGAAACTTCTTTACTTGCGGATTTTGCTTCAAAATTCCCATGTAATTCGAGTTTTTCTAGTACCGACACTTTTACGTTGTACAAAATTATTCAATATTTTACAAATTTATACAATAATTGAGTTTAGTCTCTTACGAACTTCAACCACGAAACTCCATCTAAAAATAATCAAATCATCACCGAATAGCTTCAAATCTAACCACAACTTCGAAATAATATATCCCGCGAATCCCTATCATCAATTTGTCAAAAATCTCAACAAATAACAAAACCTATATGTGATTTATCAAGCTTTTAACAACCCAACAACAAAAATTTTCTTTTTTTTTGCTTCACCCAATAATGTTTAAATTTGTGATGATAAACATGAATATCACTTTCAGCCAGTTTCTAAGCATTAATTAAAAAATGAAAATCATAATAACAAGTTAAAGAATTAATATATTTCTTCTAAATATTTTAAATTATATACAAGATGAGCTAAATAAGGGAAGAACTGAAAAAATGAGCTCATTTCAATAATAAGCTTGAGCCAAGTAATAGATAATGCAAATCTCTAAAATTAACCCCTTTATATAGTATACAATATATATAGACCAAGTCAAACAAAGAAATAAAAAAGGAAAGAGACCGATCGAGAGAGATACCTCAAGGATCTCATTGACTTGAATGTCCTCATCAACCTTTATTGCCAACAGCATTTCTTCTTGTTTGGTTTCAGAGGACAACTCAGTGTTCATAGCCATAAGAATAATTGTGGATATATCAAAAAGAAGATTGAAGGGAATTTGGAAATAGATTAATTTGCGTGTTACTAGCTCAAAATTTACTCGAGAGATAATTTAAATGGTAAGAGAGATGCATGACGTGCCAATATATATATATTGCATGGAAAATTTCAAGAACTGGTAAGTAAATTTCTATGCACTGGAAATCACCGCGTACAGTTTGTGGAAGATTTGAGGTTTGCAAACGCGGAAAGAAAAGATGCCCTTTCAAGGAAGTTTAATTAAATTTACTTTGTTGGAAAATTGTCCATTGCAAATTCCGGTAAATTTCTTCATGTTTCGCGGTAATACTAAGGAGGCGTTGGATATGAATTGAGTAATATCTGAAAAGGAATTATATTTAAAGTTGAAAAGCAATATTTAAAAGTTAAAATTATGTTAGGACATGCATTTTATTCAAAAATTGCATAAAAAGTTTCAGCACTGGTATTTAGTAAGTATTTCGAAGCGAAAATTTCTATGCACCGGAAATTTTGAGCTTTGCAACGCGGAAAGAAGAGATTCCCTTTAATTTGGCCAAGAGGCAAGGGCAGTATAAAGAGATGTAGTCGAGATTTGAATTTTATGGTTTTAAGATAGCGCACGCGACAACAAGTGTTAGTACTGGATTCTAATTTTAATTTTTCTACATATTTAGTGAATTTTTTAATAAAAATATAGGGTTTAAACTAAAATCACTGAGTCTAGCCGAATCATACATATACTTCTAGCTTTATCCCTTTGACAGTACATCCATGGTTTGAAGGAATGAACCTGCTTTGTCGGAAAATTATCCATTGCAAATTAAAGTCCTTGTAGTTTCCTTCACATTTCGTGGTAATACTAAGAGTTTGTCTTCAAGAGATATACTACTTGACAAATTAGAAATGAAGGGACTTAATTTTTTTTTTTAATCGAAAAAAAAATGAAGGGTTAATTTCGGTGAAATCAGGTTCGAAAAAAGACAGAGATATTTCACCAACAAGAAGATGAAGGTTTCACATTACTTTTTTCTTGCTTTCTTCTTTTCCCTGATGGTGGTAAGAACTTTCTTGCTACTTGATTAATACTGGAAATTTTACTTGATTAATACTGGAAATTTCTTTCTCTTTTACTTAAAAGGAATCGTAAAAGAATTATTTACGATAAACTTTTAGGACTTTGCTGGACTCTTACGCCGAATATGAGATGCTAAGTTCATGAAATTTCTAAAATGCAGATTAAAAAACAAGAAATTCTAAAATGCATATAGAAAAATGTAGACGGTTAGATCTATGAGAGATAGATTGGAAATTTTCATTATTACCTTCTACCTTATGAAATTTTATTTTATGAGTCACATAATTAATATTACTTATGTGAGTCTAGTTAATTATTTGACAAGTGAACTCATGAGTTCCACAATCTTGATTTTAAGCATAAAATAATACAAGATAATATTTAAGTCTATATTTTTTCTTATTAGGATGCTTATCTAAAAGAAAATTATAAAATAAAAGATCTTCAAATGGTTTTGACGGTATCCTAGACTTCTCTAAAAGATCAATCTCAACTTCTCAAAATACAAGTCTTTAGTTTGGTCTTTTACATAAGTGAATTGGACTATCAGTTATTCTAGATTTTTTTTTCTTCCATAAATGTTAAAATTAAATATGCTCTTAATTGAGTAAATTTATAGGATATTTACATGATCATTAATCAACACAAGCTCAAACATAAAGTTATCTTTTCATTTTAATTGATTGCAAGAAAGAAGTTAAAAAACTTACAAACGTAGAAATTGCTCGTGCCGTTAAATTAGATTGGCTCCTACAATGCAAATTAAAAAAATATAATAAAAGAAAAGGCCTTGCAGCAACTAAAAATTTCAAGACTAACGATTTTGTTAGGATTCCGTCAAAGCCATATGGAGATCTTTTATTTTTTAGTTTCCTTTTAGATAAGGATTCTAATAAGGAAAAATATAGACTTTAATATTATCTTGCTTATTTTATGCTTAAAAACAAGATTGTGAGACTCATGACTCCAATTATCAAATAATAAACTAGACTCACATAAGTATTGTCGGTTAGGTAAGTCACAAAATAAAATTTCTCACTACCTTATAACTAATTCACTTACTAATTTTTAAGGTAGTCCCCGATCGAAAGAAATTATCTATACCAAAACTTTATTGAAAGGTGTAACCGCTACTCATTAAATTGATATAGCAAAATATATCAATCGAGAGAAATTGCTTGGGGACTTATCAGGTGCGTAACCATACAAATATATGTTACCATTAGGGTCCACATGACATCTAAAACGCAAATACCACGAAATATCCAAGAAGGTCAAGTTTTCACAGTATAACGCTTTTTTTTCTTCTTCTTTTTTAAAATTCTAATACTAAAAGAACTTGTGCACTTCTTGGAAATTCCCAGGAAATTTTCTGCTGCTCCCAAAATAAAAAGCACTACCAGACTCCATTCTTCCTCTATATTTTCAAGTTATTTCTCTTTTTCTCTGATTAATAATTTCTAGCTTAATCCCCATAATCACAATGGCTGTATTGGAAGAGCTGCCCATAAAGAAGAGAGCTCCACAAGGCGCAATTATTGAGCGATTATTATTGGACTGTCCACTGGAAAATGCCCGCTCACGGACTAGGGTAATTCAAAACTCATGCAATTTGATTTTTTTTTTTTTCGGTTTGAAAAGAAGAATGATAATATTTGTCGTAGAAATTAAATAGTTTGTTCTTTAACTTTGCATCTTGTCACATAAAATGAAATGAGTACTTTAGCTTTTCTGGTACGTTTGGAATATATAGGTTAGTTACTTTAGATTTTATAAAATGTTGTTTCAGAGACCTAATTACTTTCGATAGATGATAACTAGTGTTATCTTGAGAAAATGACAAAAATAGTCTTCTTATGTTTCGATAAATCTAAATAAATCTCGCAATTATATATTTCTGAATAGTTTTGAATATTTAATTTTGTCAATAGTGAGCATTTTTGGTCTTTATAAAATATTTAACAAATTGTAATTGTTAGATTTAATGAAATTATGAATAAAAAATTACTATTAAAAAAGAAATTAAGGCATAGAAACACACCTAACCTCTGCTGAGTTCCTATAACCCCTCTGATTTTTTTTTTTTTAAAAATAATGTCAAAATGCAACATGTGCAAACACGCACTTATTCAAAACTTAAAAAAAAAGGGTCTTTAAAGAAAGAATTGATTTGGAAATGTGCAAGAAGTATACTTCCGGTAGAGTTTATGACAAATTTAGCAACATGAAGCTACTTGGAAAGGACAAATAGTTGATGATGTGATCTAATATTTCAAAGAATTATGGTGCAATGTGTATTTTTAGTTTGGAATGGAAGAATGAATAATCGTGTGTACACATGCTGCATTTTAATTGTTTACGGTTTTCTTCGTAGTTTAGGTGTGTTTCAAAAATTGCAACATCAAAGCTACACAAAACATTAAAAAAAAAAAATGAAAAAAAAAGCTAAGAATAATTGAAATTACACAACAAAAATTACACCAACCGCCAAAAAGTTCATTAAAATTTAGTTAACAAAAACCGATCCGACTAGAAATTTTATGTTTAGGCACATCATAAAATTGTGTTGACAATTTTATACGTACTAAATTTTGGATAGGAGTTCAACGTCACCAACGGCCATTCTTTTCAAAGAAACAAGTAGAAGCGAATTTATGTACAAAATATAAGTCACGTAAAACCATAATCGCTCGATTAAACTCGATATATATATATATATATATATATATATATATATATATATAAATATAATACAATGTAAAATTTATGTACAAAATATAAGTCACGTAAAACCATAATCGACAGCATGCGATTAACTCGATATATATATATATATATATATATATATTAAAATATATCTAATATTAATTAAAATCATGATCAAATTGGCTTAAGTAAATTTTGGTTAGGTGTTGGTTTAATTCCTCAAGGTTGGAGGATTGAACTTGACTTTACATCTAATTACTTTTTTTTTTCTTTATTTCTAATTAACCAAGTCTCGTAACGCAAAAGAAATATACTTTGACGAAGCAACGGTGAACCAATTCTCTCGAAATCCTACATTTGCCTATGGAAACAAGTACTCTGTTCGATGCTATAATGGCTTCCATCTTGATGACAAAATTGGTCACGCTAAGGGAGCTTCACTCACCATTGTCTACATCTCATACTTTAACACCAATTTGATGATCATTGCATCGTTGCCCCACAACTTTCGGATTCAGCTTCCCAACAGTTCTTTGCAATTGCCAATTGCAACGTGTCATCTTCAGGATTATTGGGCTTACAACTCGGTTTTATTTAATTTGGATGTGGCTGAACCATCTTCCAAGCACCAACAACATCATCAGGTTTGTGCATTTCCACCTATTGTATTGTTTGTGGTGTTCTTGTCAAATTTACTGTGTGCCATTAAGTGGCATTAATGATAATCCTAGTTGAAAAATTATTTATTGCAGTCTGGATTAGCTGATTGTAAATAGGTGATAAGCTTTAAGTGCTGAAATTGATTTTATAAATAAGCAGTTATGTGTTTAGATAGAAGTGCCGAAACAGCTAATAAGCAGTTGATAAGTTGTTCGTTTGTGAAAATGACTAAAAATACCCTTAAATTTTTTGTAAGAAATTATAAATTTAAACGTATCTTTGTAAAGGAAAGGAGGAACGATGGATACAAAATGAAGAGGAAGTTAGGAGTTTTATTTTGGGAAAGATATTTTGAGAGTTCGAAGAAATATTAAGGATAAAATAGTAAATTATTTGGTCAAACTAAAAGTGCTTATAAGTTGAAAAATCATAAGTGGGGATGACCAGCTTATGACTTTTGGTTGATTTTAGCTTATAAGCACTTGGCTTACTTTGGTGTTTATGAAACGCGTAGATAAGCTTAAAAGTACTTATAAGCCAGTTTGACCAGCTTATAAGCTTAGCCAAACACCCACTTAGTATCAACAAGAGGTTGAAGTGGTGGGGATTTTTCGAAACGAGTTGGGTTAATGGGTCGGGTTGTGAACTGGTTGAGTTTAATAACACATGGACCAATAAATTAGTGCTAACATATTTAATTGAAGAGTCCATATATTCCACATCAATTCTGTTAAAAAGATGGACAATTTTAAGCTTAAATTTAATATTTAGGGCAATTATAGCCTAGTAGGTGGAAAAAGGGCAATTTTATGACCATTTCCAATAGTTAGGGCATTTTTGACCTTTTTCAAGGGAACGAAATAAGCCCATGAAGCTTTCGTCTAGTGGTAATAGCGTAGCATGTGATTTGTGGATTAGATGCGATTGGAAGCCATCACAGACAAAAATGTGGTAGTGTAGAGGTAAAGCCCCATTATCCACCCAATTTCCAAGTATGTGCCACTGACACTCAGGAATTTCTCGGTTATTAAAAACATAAACAAAGAAAATATTGGTAGAATATAACTGTTCAACAATGAGAAGTTTATGTTCTATGCTATGAGGTTTTTTTGAGCATCATTGTAATGAATCAAGTTACTTCAATGAACAAACTGAATTTACCTTAATCTCCTAGTTTATGTTACTGATCTGCTTTGCCTTTTAACATTCTCCACTCAATGTTTTTGTTGATTACTTGATTTAATAAGGAGATAAGATATATCTTTATATGTTTGGTAAAGGAGAATTTTGTCAAAATATTGAGAATATAGACTATAAGCATGCCAAACTTTCAGCTCAGCAGAATTTGAACTTTTTCACAAGTTATGACATTTTGGATTTATTTCCAATTAAGACTTACAAATACCACCGGTGAAATTATGTCGTTACAAGAATTCTACTGTCGAAAGCTCTTAAAATTTGACATAATCTCTTTAATACAAACCTATGTTGCTTAGACTCTTCAAAAATGACACAGGGTGCGTGTCGAATCCTCCAAAACTATTGCATTTTTTGAGGATCCGACATGGGCGCCGCAATACTTTTTGGGAGTCCGAGCAACACAGGTACAAATCACTCCAATTTTTATGCATATTGCATACTAATATCTATATATGCAAAATAAAAGGAAAAGGGAAGAAAACATTATTTTCACGGTCAAACTAAAAGAAATTCTACACTCATTTAATTTTCGCCCGAGTGAGAGAAAAGCTCAAGATGCACCGAGGTTGACTGCAGGGAAATAATTAAAGGCAATTTTAGGTTTGGTGCTACTTCCTATATGCTTATCCATTGGAGATAAATTTATGGATCTGAAAACATATTTATGGATTTACAAACATCCTATATGAACTAGACAGGGTTGGTATTTTTGTCAAAAATTTGGAGCTGCATTACCAAAGTTTTGTGCTAATGGATGCTGTTCAGATACCATGTTTGTGAAAAAAAAAAAAAAAAAAAAAAAAAGACACAAACCAAAAGTGGTATCACATTGCTAGATTGAACATATTTGATGAGGAAGGCAGAAGCATAAATAAAGATGTTATTTGCATATAATAGCAGGCTCTTCAGGTGAGAACTAAGTTAAGAGGCAGACAAACGTTATCTTCCATATGCTTTGTTGGAGCACAAACACCAGTGGCATAGCACTTCCTTAGCAGTGAGGAGTTTGAAAGAGGCTTCAATGCTAATTTTAGCTATTTGATGCTGAAGATGCATGGTCTCTGCATATCCAGAAAGTTCGCTTATGCACTTATTGACTTATACATAACAAAAGCCTCTAAGAGCCAACTATTTTTGGTGAAGTGTGTTTTGGGTTGCTGAAATACTCTCTTCTTTCCATGAGTGTGGATTTACATATGCCACCTATGAGGTACAGTCCAGCTGCTTGGTGTTTCTCCTGGTCCCCATCCATCTTGATTATTGAATTCAGGAGTATGTCTGTCCTGTATGCAACAGTTTTACCCGTCTGTGCCGAACAACTTGGAAGTAGAAGAATAAGGGCGACGGAGAACTGATAAATGAGAAAAGTTCTGGAAGAGAACTTTCTTTTAAGGTTTCAAACAGTTGCTTGGATCTGGTGTGTTGCAAATCATGGTCTGCTTGCACTGGGCTTGTCTATGAATTACATCAAGTTCAGAAAAATAGTGGGGTCATTGCATTTCTATGCAATTTTGAAAGATAGGGGCAGTCATTACAAGACTCTTAGGTAGTTTTAGGTGGTGGTCGCTGTTTAAGAGTATTATATCAGGTGAGCACTGGTTTTCTCAAGGCATTATGGGTGCAGAACGATTAGTTCTCTCTTGAATAACATCCTAGAGGTGGGGCAGACCAATATTCCTTTAGCTGCTTATGTTCAATGCTTCTTTGGATTGTGCTACACTGATACTATGTCAATGCTTTGACCACCAGAAGGAGATAACTAGTTTGGGCAGCAGGAAAATAGTATTCCAAGGAATTTGCTCCTATAGAAATATTTCCTTTCCCACAGAGACAGATGTTTAACAAAGTACTATGTGAGATTGCTTCAAGTTCAGAACATTGTGGTCTTCTAGAACTATGTTGCTCGGACTCTCTAATAATGCTGTCATTTGTGTGTCGGATCCTTCATAAGTAATATATTTTTGCAGGATCCATTTTGGTGACACTTTTGAAGAGCCCGAGCAATATAGTTCTAGAATTAGTAAATTCCAAATGCCAGAATCCATTTTTTGACCTCCGGTGAGAAGTAGGCGAAATGGGAAAAATGGTTTATGATTTTTTCCTCACCTTAATATTTATTTCGCGTGGAGAGGGACATTAATTGCCTCTTTTGAGAGCTTTAAAGTTCATGAAATCACCCACTTGTGTGGTAGGCTTTCTACATTGGAACTCTGTTTCTAAAGCAGTAAGAGTATAACTTTTCGTTTCTTGCTGTGAATTTATTTAGTGCTTTATTTTGCGGAGGTGCTTTTCATCCTTATCATGATTCTAGTATACATTTTCAAAAGGTTGATATGCAATCATGAGCTTAGTTGTTACTGAAACTTAGTTTTGAGCTGGTTGATATGCAATCATGAGCTTAGTTGTTACTGAAACTTCGTTTTGAGCTTAGAGAGCTACTCACGTTTATATTTGTATCAATGCAGAATTTAATGGTATCTGTTGGTGATCCAAATGTCACGAAGTCTTCGGACATCAGCTCTTTCCGATCATGTTCAGTTAGCACTTTAAAAAGCTTGCGCCATCTACCTCTTTCTAGTTATAGCAACACAAGAGGAGACGAGATTCCTAAGCAGGCTGGAGTTGGCAAGTTCAAAGACATAACGAAGAATAACTTCAATTGCTCAGCAGTACATGCTTCTAGGAATGAGACGGGAAGATCGCGTTTAAACACCAATGCTGCCCTCAAAGTGAAGAAAGAATATGTTCTATTACCCGCAGCTACTCTATTAGCTACTGTTTTGTTTACAGCAGCTTGCCGCTTCCCGCGCTTCATTACGAGGGCTAATTACATCTATGACTATGACACAGGTCGAATTGTTCAAGGGGAAAGAGATTCCACTATCACGTCATCATTCATATTATTTAACTCAACAGGTTTCATAGTATCGTTAGCCATTGTTATCTCCATTCTACGCGGTTTTCCACTGAAACCATGGCCTCAAATCTCAGTATCTATGTTGTTTGGCTCCTACATGTGCTTGATCATGAAAATATTACCATGGGAATCCTGGCTTGTATTCTTCCTTTCCGTCCCATTACTAGTATTAGCAGCAGCAGGAAAACTGTGCGACTTTGCTCAGTAGACTTTTACTGTTCTGCTATTTGTTTAACGACTACGGTACTTTAGATATCATGGTTGTTTCTTAATTATTCTCTCTGTTAAATTTATATTCAGTGGATCTCATGTATCTCACATTCGTAGAATTAAGGAAGATGAGGACCATAACGGGCCTGCTTTGTTTCTTGTCATTCTTCTGTTTTGCCATTTCCAAGTATTATTGCTTGAAATATAAAAGTAATAGCTAGTCCCAGCATTTGACAGTCTTGTAAAAAAATGTTTTACTATTGTTGGTATATTCTCGCATTTGAAATTTATGTGCTGCAGAAAAGGCACACTGTAGTTTCATGTGTAAATGATCCTCACTTATATATGTACTATATATAAATGAAAAGGTAGATCCACATACCAATTGAAACTGTTTTCTTAATCTGTTTTGTCTAAACTCTTCTTTAGAATAGCCATTGTACACATCTGCATGCATAAGAGTTTCCAGACTTGCCATTTGATGATTTTATGGTTGTATTGAATGGAAACAACCTCCATCAGATTATTTTGTGTGGTAAGATAATATTACGTATCTGGTTTATCTGTCCTTAAGCTTGTTGAGTTTTTAAACGGCTTTGATATTCTCATCATGGTGATGGCAATTGGCAAGTGCACAATTGTCTTAGAGATTAGCATGTCCGTGATATGTAGTCAACTTAGATGGATAAACATAAATATAAATAAAAACACGATTTATTTAAAACAAAGACTTAGTGGTGTTTTTTTTTTTTTTTTCACCTTATCAAAAAAAAAAAAAAAAAAAAAGGATTTAGTTTTTTAGGGTTCTTATTGCAAAATCAACTGAATATCCAAAAAGGAAAAACAAATGTTACCCAAACTTTAATCTTAATTCATACCGACAAAGCGCATAATTCTTTTAAAGTCTATTTTTGTTGTATCATATATAGTCAAACCTCTTTATAATTGTCATTCGTTATAACAACATTTCACTATAACAGTCTGCTTTTCTCCGAAACTGATTTTTTTATGTTATATTTTACATCTCTATAATAACATTCTGCCTATAACAGCAGTGACATTCATTATAGCTGTACACTCTTTGTAAAATTACCTCTCTATAACAGCCATACTCAAATATTGTGTAATAATATTTTGTAAGAAATATATTACTGTATATTCAAAAATAAAATATTAAAACATTTATGGGAATCATCAAATGAAAGCTATTGAGTTCCTTTGTACTGAAAGTTTAGACAAAAATCTTCGTCAATTCAAGCGTTATATTATCACTAAGATCGAAATTTATGAAACAAATCTACAATTGTAGAGTTCTTACATCAAATTTGTAATATTTAAATTTTCAATTAATTTTAAATGTATATGTTCCTTAGATTTTAATTCTTTATCAGTATGGTACAATTAGTTATGAATTTATTTGTCACTTCAAATTTTAAATAAATGAAATATGAAAATCAATTGAGATTTTAAAATTAACAAGTATTTTGTTTTCGTTTATAGCATAAAAAGTACAGAAAATAATTGTTTGCGTACTTTTATTTATAACCGCTAAACAAGATTCAAACATCAAATGTCAGTATACATACATAACAGCAACTCACTATAACAACCATGAAATTTTCGGACAAATGCTGCCATTAAAGAGAGGTTTCACTGTATAACAAACCCAAAAGTGTAAATCTAGTAATAAATAAATAACAATCAAATTTTTTTCTTTGATGGCCTTCATACACTAGTAATATAAGGACCCGTCTGGCCATGAGATTATTCACGTTTTTCCGTAATTATTTTTACTTTATTTGAAACTCGAAGTTTGGCCATGAATATTTCAAATACAACTGTGTATTTGAAATTTGAAAAATGCCTAAAACCTTGTTTTCACGTCTTTTTCACCTTTTTTCACTTTCAGTACATTCAAACAACCAAATATTTTTTTGCAAAAACTATACCCAAATACAACTTCATCTTCAACTCCAACTTCAAAAATTCCAAAATAAAGTGAAAAATATTTGGTTTCTATGGACAAACGCTTACTAAAAATACTGTACAAGATATACTTTCCTTAACAGATGCGACATTTGTAGATCACAACTATATTAGTTGTTCACGAGTCTCATTTCATTGTCTTGTCACTACAAAGATATAATTATTTGTAATTTTTGTTAATTATACACTCTATTTTCTATATATTAAATACAATGATGGAATATATGAGTCCACCAAACAGTATATAGAATCAGGTTCTCTATCTGTTCCCTTAAGTAAAAGACGGAAAATAAATAACACAAGCTATTTACGTGGAAAACTCC
This sequence comes from Lycium ferocissimum, assembly GCF_029784015.1. Taxonomy (NCBI): domain Eukaryota; kingdom Viridiplantae; phylum Streptophyta; class Magnoliopsida; order Solanales; family Solanaceae; genus Lycium; species Lycium ferocissimum. Next base: position 230,661 of record NW_026713197.1, read on the forward strand.
TTGCTCAAGGGATTAAAAACCACGACCTACCCCAGTAGGATTTTCAACTTCACTAAGCTGAGCAACTTCAGATTACAACCTATTGCAACCTAGGAATTAAACTCTTAATCCTTTCCCCTTACAATACCTTTTATTGTAAGCCCTTTACAATAACTCTATTGCAAAGACAACTCTTGAATAACTCTAGCCAAGAACCCAAAACACACTTTGACTAACTTTAGCCAAGAACACAAACCGACAAAGGTTGAAATCTGTCCCACTATGACACTTCTTGAAAGTAGTGTTGGATTACAAGTAAAGAACAAATGACAAAGACTCAACAAACCTAAAGACTTAAAACATCTTCAGTGTCGGGATCTGGTCCTTGAGTTTGAAGCAGCCTTGTTCTTGAGAGGACCTTGAGAGTAGCGACGGCTAGCACTTGAAAGAAATGCGATTTTCAGATTTGCAAGTGTTAGATTAAACCTTGTAACATGTTGTTTATTTATGAGAGGGCATGTGAGAATCATGTCAGAAGAGATAGGGACATTTCATCTTTTGGTTTGGCCTCACAACAAAGGCTGCGAGCTCAGCTTTGCTTTCTTGCTATGTTACCCGATCGGTACGGTCAGCGAGCGGCTTTGACTTTAGAGTTAATTGTACGACGGCCAGGGGAACTGATCGCATATCTGGTCCCTATCTGGTTTCTCGAATGTTTGGAAAATCATCAAAACACGAAATAGCATAACTTATCAATTTCCCCCTTTTTGATGACGACAAATCCATAATTGATATTCTTCCCGAGAACCAGATTCCTACATGTTCCCCCTGCGGATCAGACCTATCTTTCAATCACAACAATACGTTAACAACATATATCTATTTACCCCTTGAACACAGCATATCAATTTACCTCTTGATGAACAACTTCCCCTTTTTGGCATCATTGAAAAGAGTAATAGCAATAACATAAGTAAAAATAGTTCAGTAGAATTAACTCATGGCCACTGAGGCAACACAACATAAGCAATAACAGGAACAACAAGTTAAATTCATTGCATAAATCTGAGTAAGTGCCCATATCCGATTAAATACAACAAAAGCATAGTAGTATCAACAACACAAAATATGATAATTAAACAGCTACGAGTACCTATGTCATTAAGAATAGGGATCAACAAGAAATAGAACTGAAGGGGTTAGAGGGGCTTAAGGGCATAGAGGAATGAAGAGATGATTCCATCTTTGGAACTCAACAATGTCAAGAAGTTCCTTTATGCCATCTTTTCCAACAATATCAGAGTCAAAAACTCTGCCCAACAACACTTTTTGAGATTTCAGAATCTCCTTCCTGTCCAACGCCGATAGCTCAACTTTTTTGTTTCTTAAAGGAACCGGGTTCCTCACTTACACTGCCCTTTCTTTTCCTGAGAGATCGGTCTCACTCTTCTTCTTCTCAATCTATTCATCTTCATCATCTGTTTTATCTTTCTCAGCCGGCTTTCTTTTCTCCATTTTGCTCTTAGAGCAGACTCAAGTTGAGCCTTTTTCTTTTGTTTGGTAGTAGGTGGGCAATACGTTTTCTTTCCTTTGCACTAGCCATTTTTCCTGGATCAGAGGATCGCTTAAAGACAATACTCAAAATAAGATCATTATCAAAATCAACTTCCTGAGAAGGACTAGAAGGACCAAGTTCTTTCTCAGGAGAAAAATCTCCCATGGGTACAACAATAGTAGACACAGTTTGGGGGTTCACAATAATATCCAAATTTGCCCTTGAGGAGCCTAGTGTCTCATCCCAAATAGGAGTTGTCTTGAGTGTAGAGGACTTAGACTCACCTTGGGTTGAGGGACCAGGTCCCTCAGTTAGTTCCCCATTGTCCTGCACATTTACCAATTTTCCTTGAGTTCCTTCACCACTTCCTCTAACCTTCAAGGCTTTTACAACCCAGCAATAATTTCAGACTCACTCTCGAGAATATTAGATCTACCCCGATCCCCTTCAGACAAAGTCCCATCAAAATCTACAGAGGAATCATCCATTCCCTTAGCACTATCATGGGAATTGAGGTTACCTGATTTTCCAGAGGGTTCTTCAACATTTCGCTCTACAACGATAATGACCTGGTCCTTTGCCTCATACATATCCTCAGACAATGGTTTAGTAATAATAACAGTCTGTTCCTTTGTACCAACCACCTCAGTCATCATAATTTGACTGGTGAGCTCGATATCATCATCCTTGTCATCGATTTCCTCTGTGTTTTTGAAGAAATTTCAACACAGACATCGTTTGACCACTTTCAGAGTCGGGTTTTTCCAGTAAAAGCAGAGGTTGATGAAGAGGACATGAATTTCTTGGGGGTTTGATTTTTGCGAGTCCTAGAGGGACCATAAATCGTGGGTTGTGAGGGTGAGATAGTGGGATTTTGGTCGGTAGAAATTTGGGCTTTTGTGGGGTGAGGCTTGGGGTTTTGGTTCAGATGGAGTTGTGATTTTGGAAGGTGACTTTGAGAAATTAAGCGATGAAAGAGAAAAGAATTGGGTTAAAATAAGGGAGAAGGATCCAGTTCTGATTAGGTGTGAAAGACAAAAAGCTTTTCTTGATCATCGGGTGGGTTCAGAAGATGTGTACCGTTTGACACTCAAATTTTAGAATTGGAGGCGGGAAGCAATTTATGACGTGGCAGTCTAAGCAGTTCAAAAACACATAAGTACTGAAGATACTACTAACCTCAGTCACAGGAGCCAGGTTCCTTGTCAATCTTTGAAACGAGGGCAAAAACTCTTAAAAGTGTCACTTATACCCGTGTTGTCCTGAAACTGCCATGCGTGTATACCTGTAACAGTATAGAGTTGAGTTAGATGCCATCAAAAAATACTTTTTACTACTGTACCTTTTTTCTTAACACATCCAATCATTGAGGGAGCTTTGTGAAAGGGCAACTAGTTGAGCTTGATCAAGCCCAACTCCAAATAATTTCTTTCAAAGTGCTCCCTGCTCAGTCCCTTGGTAAAGATGTCTGCTGCCTGGTCCTTCATCTCACCGAACTTCATACAGATCACACCTTTTTCAACATTATCTCTCAGGAAGTGGTGCCTAACATCAATGTGCTTGGTCCTTTTGTGTTGCACTAGATTTTTTGCCATGTTAAGTGCACTTGTATTATCACACAACAAGGGAACACAATCGGTAAGCACACTAAAATCCTCAAGCTGTTGTTTGATCCACAACAATTGAGTACAACAGAAGGCAACAACCACATACTCAACCTCAGCACTGGAAAGAGCCACAGAACTTTATTTCTTAGTACCCCATGAGATCAAGCATGACTCCAGAAAATGTGCCATTCTAGATGTGCTCTTCCTATCCACCATATATCCAGCATAATTAGCTTCAACATAACCAACCAAGTCAAAATTATCTCCGGAAGGATAGAAGAGGACAAGGCCCGGAGTCCCTTTGAGATGCCTCAAAATTCTTTTTGCAGACTTCAAGTGAGATTCTTTTGGACTTGATTGGAATCTTGCACACAACCTAACACTAAAGACAATATCAGGCTTGCTAGCAGTTAAGTACAGAAGAGACCCAATGATACCTCTATATATGGTTTTATTGACAAGAGAACTAGGTTCGTCCATGTCTAACCAAATAGCAGTAGCTATAGGTGTATCAATGGTCTTGGCATTCTCTATCTCAAATCCACTTCCCATGAGCTTTGTAAATTCTTCATAGAGGGAACCATTGGTGGCACAAAAAATGATGTCGTCCACATAGACTTATACGATCAACAAATTTCTTCCTTTTTCTTCAGAAATAAAGTGTTATCAATTTTCCCTCATATATAACCATTTTCATATAATAACTTTGATTTATCAATTCCCCATCTTCAACTTCATCATTGTGTGTCCCTTTATCACCCAAATCATTTGATTTATCAAAGATCATATGCACACTTCCTTCTACACACTGAGTCTTTTGGTGTAGACTTTATATGTCTTGCTTTGGGAAGAGTACCCAAGAAAGATTCATTCATCACTTTTTGTATCGAATTTTCCATAAGCCTCCTTACCATTGTTGAGAACAAAGTATTTGCAACCAAAAGCTATCAGGTAAGTCAGCTTGGGCTTTCTCCCATTGAGCCGTTCATAGGGGGTCTTCTCAAGTAGGGACCTGATTATGCACCTGTTAATCAAGTGACAAGCAGTGTTGAGAGCTCAGCCCAGAAACTCTTAGACACACCACTAGAGATCAACATTGTTCTAGCCATATCTTCAAGTATCCTGTTTTTCCTCTCCACAACACCAATTTGATGAGGTGTTCTGGGAGCAGAAAAGTTATGACTTATACCATTTTCAGCACAGAGTTCATTGAACTTGACATTGTCAAACTCTGTACCATGATCAGATCTAATGCTCACAATGTGATTTCCCAGTTTCACCTGAATCTATTTCATAAAAGCAACAAACATTGGGAATGTTTCATTCTTAGTTCTTAGAAATAGAGTCCAAGTGAACCTATAGTAGTCATCAACAATCACAAAAATATACTTTTTTCCTTCTCTGCTAAGAATTCTCATTGGCCCACAGAGATCCATATGAAGAAGATCAAGTGGCCTTGAGGTACTCACTTCTTTCTTTGGTTTGAAGAAGGATCTGAACTGCTTCCTTTTTATGCAAGCATCACATGCCTTGTGATCTTTGAACTTGGCCTTTGCAGCCCACGAACTAGGTCCTTCACAACAAGCTTGTTCAGTAGAGAGAAGCTTGCATGTCCAAGCCGTCTATGCCATAGTTCAGCATCTTCATCCATAGCACTAAGGCATGTCAGATCTTCACCATTTAATGAATCAAAATCTTCTACATAGATATTCTTGAACCTTTTTGCTATCAACACCACTTCACCAGATTTGGGATTGGTGACAGCGCAAGAACAGGACAAGAACTTGACTTCATTTCCTTTATCACAGAATTGAGACATACTCAATAGGCTATACTTCAAACCATTCACATCGTACGCATTCTCAATTGCATGGGAGAGTGTCTTGCAAATTTTTCCAACACTAAGAATATACCAAGAATATATCCTTTCTTGTCGTTTTCAAAAGACACACTCCCACCTTTGAAGGCCTTGAGTGAGAGGAAATCATCCATTTTTCCAGTCATATTCTTAGAGCAGCCATTATCCATGTACCATTTTTGACTGCCTCCTCTCACTTCAGCCTGCAAACAAAGTCATTATATTCCTTCTTTGTCTTTGGATCTGTTTCAACACCAGCTTTATTTTTCTTCATAGGAACAAATGGACCATTAGATATGATGATGTCCCACAACTCAAAGTCCTCAGCCATGAGGTAGTCATGCATCCTTGTCTTCCACCACCCATAATACTTTCCATTAAATCTTGGTGGTTTTGTGCTATATTGTCCTTTCTTTAAGTTTGGTGGAGCAGCCATGAGAAAGATCTAATCTAGGTGGTAACCTTTTAGAAAGAACCTGCTCTGATACCAATTGATAGAATATATGAGTCCACTAAACAGTATAGACAATCAGGTTCTCTATATGCTCCCTTAAGTAAAAGACAGAAAGTAAATAACCGAAGATATTTATGTGGAAAACTCCTTGCACAAGGGATTAAAAATCACGACCTACCCCAGTAGGATTTTCAACTTCACTAAACTGAGCAACTTTAGATTACAACCTATTGCAACCTAGGAATTAAACTCTTAATCCCCTCCCCCCTTACAAAACCTTTATTATAAGCCCTTTACAATAACCCTATTGCAAAGACAATTCTTGAATAACTATAGCCAAGAAACTAAAACACACCTTGACTAACTCTAGCCAAGAACACAAACCGACAAACGTTAAAATCTGTCCTACTATGACACTTCTTGAAAGTAGTGCAGGATTACAAGTAAAGAACAAACAACAAAGACTCAACAAACCTAAAGACTTAAAACATCTTCAGTGTCGGGATCTGGTCCTTGAGTTTGAAGCAACCTTGTTCTTTAGAGGACCTTGAGAGCAGCGACGACTAGCACTTGAGAGAAATGTGATTTTCAGATTTGCAGGTGTTAGGTTAACCCTTGTAACATGTTGCTTATATATGAGAGAGCATGTGAGACGAGATAGAGACATTTCATCTCTGTGTTTGGCATCTAACAGCAATCAGAAAGCGCGGTGCATCTTTGCTTGCCGCTGCCAGCGAAAATGCGGCCGCTTTACGGTAGAAAGTTAAGCTGTACGACAACCATGGGGAACTGATCGCATAACTAGTCTCTATCTGATTCCTCAAATGTTTGGCAAATCATCAAAACACAAAATAGCATAACTTATCATAGAATAAGCAATCTACGTAGGTGTCTAGCACAAGGATTTAAGTATACAGATTGAATGTAAGAAATTCACATTAGTAATTGATTCAGACGTTACTATATTTGGGTATCAACCAATGACATTGCTATGTGATTTTTAGATTTAAAGGAGACAAAAGTCCAAAATTGTAGTCACTACATATATATAACTAATTTTATTAGAGGGACCAGGGTAAGCTGCAACAATGGAAATTTTGGAAAATAAATTTTACAAAAAGAACATAAATACTCTAGTTGTTTTATAAGCATGAGATCAACCAAACTAATCTGATGAGTCATGACTACAGAATTCAGAGGCCGCTCAAGAGAAGGCTAGTAAAACCTTTGTTCTAAGCCTCTCAAAATTTGGGGTCCCAAAATCTTTTAATAGTTATAATTTTATTTTTATGTAGAAAATATTGAAGTTTGTAGAAGAAAAATATAAGTACAAAATCCTTATAACAAAAGAAACAAAGAAAGATTGTTTTTTTTTCTTTTAATAGTAGAAATATTTTAGACCTTAAACTATTCAAATCTTCATATTAGTATAAAAAGTTTCTTATAACAAAATCCAAACCTTAAACTATTCAAATCTTCATATTAATATAAAAAGTTTCTTATAACAAAATCCAGTGTAATATATTGAATTTACTTGGCAGGTGTGGTCTATGTTCATAGAAAACTTTGTCAGTCAAGCCATTCATTGGATATATCACGACCTAATTTCACTAAGTCGCGCGGGCACCTCCTATTTCCCACCTCTGTAGGTGAACCCTTTTTTCCAACTCATCAATTCAACCACAATAAAGTAAATAGAGGAGAATAAGTAAAAGATTAAATCACATAAAATCATAAGTGTGGAATATAACTACACTCCCAAGGAACTGGTCTGACCAGTACAAGATCAACTAAGTAAATGTCTAGGAAATACAAGTCTCAAATGCTAAAACAACTGTCTGAATGGAAGAAAATAAAGACAGGGATAGAGAAGTCTCTGGACTGCGACTAGTTAGATGCTCACAAGCCAGGCTTCGAAAATCAATCTCGGAAGTAGAAGCGGAACCTGTCTCAAACTTTGCACCCCAAAAAGAAGTGTAGCAAGGTAGCATCAGTACAAACAACACATACTGAGTAGGCATCATAGGCCAACAACAGTTAGTTAACATATATAAAGGAAGAAACTGAAGAATAGAGATGCTCATAATCAAGTATAAGGCATAAGCACATATCCAAGAATAACGGCTCAAGTACCGAAATATCCAAAAAACCCTCAATGAATTATATTTAGATATAACCTATGGTGAATCATCTAAACCTAAGTCTTGCCAAGTTTTTCACAATTCCTCAGAATAACTAAAATCCCTAGTATCACCAACAATATTGTCCGAAACCTCAAGTCCTACCTTAGGAGGAAGTCTCTAATCCTCGAATCCGTTAATTCCCAAGTATATATTAATCAGACACACGACGATCTCAAATCAGTAACCAAACAGGAAGTCAATGTTCACAACACCGTACAAATACAATAAATAACCACAACCAGAAATCAGATGTATGAGTGAATGAAATATGAATGCAATGCAATGATACACACATGCTTCGGGCGGATGATGTCTACACTCCGACAGTCGTAACTCATGGGGGACCCGCGAAGTTCATGCACCTGCTGCGGCGCACAGCCCAATCCAAGTCAGTGTTGCGAAACATGCAACCCGATCCAGTCAGTATTGTAGTACGTGCAACCCGATCCAATATATATATATATATATATACACACACAAATATGAATGCATGCATGATATCAATGAATTATGACAACATATCAAATCAATCGTGCCACACATGGACACATCTCTCGATATCAATAACAAGTCAAGTTCTTTCCTCTGTCCAAGGTAATACCAATACGCGATGGATAGCTATATCCCAATCATGATAAGGCGACTAAGCGTCTAATCCCAATATAGGTATAAATGAGTGTATGCATGATAACAACCTAACAAGAACATAAGAATCAATCGTGCCACTCATGGACACATATCACAATATCCATATCTTAACTTACTTTCCCTTTTTACAACCTCAGTGATGATAAATACGCTCCCCAAATCATAAGACAATCACTAAGCATCAATTCTAAAATCAATCATGTGGCGACAAGACAACAAATCACAATAAGGCAACAACTCAATAGAACACAATAAGGCGACAAGCTATAGTCAACAATAATACCAGCCTAAGAATCCATCCCAACTTCATACCCGAAGGCGTAACATGCTGTCTCCCTTAATCACTAACTCTACATATGCTTTACTAACTGAAGTCTAACTATAAGGTAAGCTGTAACCTACTTGGAATGCCGAACAGGAGCCATGAATCGTCAAACCTTAGCCTTGGCTCTTTTTTGTGCCTCGAAATACTCAAAGTCTAATCATATTTGAATTCTACATCAGAAATCAAGAAGAACAATATCCTTAGTGCTATACTTCTAATTTAGGCGAATTCTAACCAGGGAAGATGGGGAAACAAACCCACAAGGGTAAAATGGGGAATTCTAAGGTGGAATAGGCAATTCATGGCTAGATGACCAAAATTCACTATTCAATTGCTAGAGTAACTCAAGATTAAGCCAAATTCAAAATTAAAGTGAAAGCCTCAATTTAGGTATAAACCCTAACTTTTTAATCCACAAATTAACCCTTAATAATGGAAGACATAGGCTTAACAATAATGAATAAGTCAGAATCTATGGTTATACTAGCCAATTTCATCAACAATTTCCACTTAGGAAGTCTAAACCCATTTTAAGAATTTCTCATGAAAATCCACTTTTTCCTCCTTGATTCTAGCATGGATTAATGATTAAGAAGGGAAAGTAAAGAATTCTAAGGCCAAGGATCTTACCTCTATGAAGAATATGGTCAAAAGCTCTCACATTCGCCCGAAGATGCTAAAGAAATGAATTTAAGAAGTGATAAGGGTTTTGGGGTTTTAACTAGGTTTTAAATAACAAATCTACCCTGTTAACCGCTACGACAAAAGGGCTGCTATGGCACATGCGCTGTGGCGCATGAGAGGCACGCGACGACGGCCTCAACTAAATATCACCGCTACAGCGGTCTATCACCAACAACTAAAGGACGCTACAGCCGTCAGTCCCTGTGTTGTGGAGGGACCGCCACGGCGCCCCTGGTGCCGTTATGGCACCTACACCAGGTACCAGAAAAATTTGCTTTTTGACTAACATCAACCCGAAATTCGTCTATCACTCGAGGGCCCAAAAATACAAACAAAATATGCACACATATATAAAAACGCGCTACGAAGTCACCTCTGGCCTGGGATTTCCCAACGGAGGTCTATTTTAACGAGTCCACCCCCGAACGGCCTAAAACCAACTTTCCAACGAAAGTCCCAAAACGCTACCAAGTGCATTGGGAACCAAACCGAACCTACCACCAAGTCATAAATGACCATCTAGGCCTCTCGAAATTGATGGAATTTTAAAAAAAGTCACCTTTATGTCAACTTTGTGTCAAATGATTTTTACTTAAAGGCTTTCTAAAAGTCACACTAAAACACGTCCGATGACCTCGGAAAACGATAAAAAAGGTAAAATAGTCAAAAGGGCGATAACGACCGAACGGGTCATTACAGGACAAGTCCTACGACATTCAGGAGTGTGTTAGAGTTTTGGGAAGCTACATGTCCAGGTGCATCCCGAAAGAAGATCTGGAGTGTTGTTCCTCTTAGCATAGCGTGGACCATTTGGAAAGAAAGAAATTAGAGATTTTTTGACGGAAAAAGAGAGCAGTTGCAGTCGGTGAACAACTACGTATTCATATTCAACAAAAAATAAAATATACTCAAATAATAACATTAAATAGACAATCTTACCTCAAGAAACCGATGTTTAATAGTGAGGTCTAGGTAAGTCTCTCTAGTTTTACGAGCTATCATGTCTGCTGGGCTATCACGTCATCAAGTAGCTTGTGTTCATTTTGCCTATGCATCTCCTTGCAGAGAACACGAAAACATCCACTCTTTCAACCTCTAGAACAAGAGTTAACTGAGCATGAAAGTTATCCAAATCTCCAAAATGATAACACAGCTTGCTAAAGTCGTCACTATGTCAGACATTGCATTTAGGGGCTGACATTTAGGGTTTTCAGAGTTATATTACAAAATGAATAATTTAGAATGAATTCAAGTTTTATTGGGAGGTTTAGGGTTTTGGATTGTAGGCACTGAGCCTCAGTTATAAGGAAGTCGTGTGCACTGGACCTCTGATTAAAGGGAGGGTGTAGGGTTTTGGATTAGGTGACTGGGCCTCTAATTATAGGGAGGGTCTAAAGTTTTGGATTGGTGACTGGGCCTCTGATTATAGGGACTGGATGCACTAGGCAAATGAATAGGGCCTTAACCGTCTTCTAAATAAGACCCTGGCAGGGTCATTTACAAATAATAAAAACAAATATTAAAATTTAACACATCGATTTTGTTTTGCATTACTGAATTTATTTTTTGTGCGGATTGCCCTTCAAAGGCACTGGTCTTTAATTCCCCCCCCCCCCCCCTAAATTGGTAGTCTTTAATTTCCCTCCCCTCCCTCCTCCCCTAAAATTAGTAGTATTTAATTTTTGCCTTTCGCCTAATACCTCGAGGTCCTGGGTTTGAACCCCAGCTAAGTAAAAAAAAAAAAAATTCTTAAGGCAGAGATTTGTAGCAAAATTAGGTCTCTTCGGGAAAAAGTTAGGCCTTAAGGCAAATTTTTACCCAAATTTAGGCCTATTTGGGCAAAAGTTAGGCCTTAAGGCAGAGGTTTGCAAAATTACAGCTAAATAAAAAAAAATTGCCTTAACCGTAAGGTAGAGGTTTGCCTTATGCCTGAACGCAAAACTGTGTCTTAAGGTAGACTTTGCCTTATGCCTGTCGCACCCCAACCTTGGTGAGGCGTGATTGGCACTGGGCACCTTGCGGGAACCGAGCGAACCAACTTATAACTTGCATCCTTCTCATCTCGAATGGTAAAAATACTGCTAAGGGATAAATATGAACATAATATCATGCATAAATATATGTGCAATGGGCTACGATGCCAACATAACTATTGGCACAACATAACTAAGCTATACACGGGAGCGTACGTAAAGCCTCTATGAACATGGTAGAAATATACAAGTCGGGACGGGACGACATACCCAAAATATATATATATATATATATATATATATATATATATATATATATATATATATATATATATATATATATATATATATATATATATATATATATATATATATATATATATATATATATATATATATATATATATATATATATATATATATATATATATGGTGGAAGATCCTTCTCGTCTATTTAAACTTTGTGGGAAGAGCTCATCGAATGCGGCACGAATGCAGCGTCCACAAAAAGGGACGTCAGTACGAACAATGTACTGAGTATGTAAGGCATGAATAGTAACATGATATAAAAACGAAGATAACAAAAGATAAGGTGAGTAATTATACCTCATACACTTTCTCAAACATCTGTCATGTAAATTGACTTGTCTATAGGAAAAACATTTCATATACATCCATACACAATATACACACATTTGCATTCACTTACATTCATCTGTCATATCCGTACCCGGCCCTGTCGGGACTCTGTGTCATGCGTACTCGGCCCTTTTGGGACTCGGTGTCATCAATACCTGGCCCTTTCTGGACTCGATTTCATCCATACCCTGCCCTTTCGGGACTCGATTTCATCCGTACTCAGCCCTTTCGGGACTCCGTGTTATCCGTACCCGGCCCTTTCGGGACTCCGTGTTATACCCAACTGATCAGTGGGAGTGCAATGCATACATACATACATATATAAACATAAAAAAAATATAAATGAAATCAACATCATAATTAGCATTATCATTATCACTATATCATTTCTTGAAGGATCAACCATCGTAAGATGAAATAGATAATGTCATGAGATTATCGAGAACCATGAACTTGGATAGCATTAGAAATAGAATCGTCATCGCTATATCTCACCTCGAAAGAGCAAGTATTATGAGGTGAGATCAATCACAAAGAATAGTCTCAAGACCATGGATAAGCTCAATAATATCGTAAGGATCATGAGATTCATAGATTTCTAGCATTTGTGGAAGCAAGGATATTATGGATATGACACAAAGGTTTATAACAAAAGAATCATGCCTTTAGAAAGAAAGGGTTTAGCCTTAACATACCTGGCAGCTTACTTTTCGACTTTCCAACCTACCTCCTGTCTTGCAATCTACATATAATGTCATTCATACTATTATTAGGCTCACCATCATACACTTATCTCAAGCCTTTAATTAAAATCCATTTAGAATCTGCCGAAATTCGAGCAGCATCTCCCCTGTTTATATGCCTAGCCCGAAATCATAATTCAACAACCAACAACAACAACAACAGTACCAACATCAACAACATCATTATCAAAACCAATATGCTCCATAAACATCTCACACGATGTTTATCCAATTTCTCAACCCACAAATTCATTACACGATCATTTAATAACTTTTCTTCCATAAATAAGCTTAAATCAATAATTATAAGGGAAGATTCATACCTTTCACCCGCTAGGACCGCAATATCTTCAATTACCACCTTGAATCCAAGCCAAGTTCCGCCACAATACGATATTATAATCACAACTATACGCTGTCCGGACCTAAATCCCGGGGTTTCACTTAATTCACGGTAAAATTTAGTGGACGGAGGTTGGGGGAAGGTTCCAGAATATTTGGAAACTTTTTTGGGGTGTTTGGTCTGAAAATAAGGGGGTAAGCCCCCTTTTATACTTGTCTAGAGTCGATTTGCACCGACCTAGAATTTTGCTGCGCGTTCGCCCCACCTTGGGGCGCATTCGCGCAGAGTAAATCCTCTGCTCGGATAGTCTGTCTTAAAATGCTCATAACTTTTGATCCCGCTATTGTGTGAGGGCCCACAACATATGGTTGGAAAACTATTTTAATTATCTACAACTTTAATTTTTGGAGTGTTTCCAAATTCCAAACTTATAATTGTGCTTTGGCCTCTTTAAGTCAGATCATCCGAAAACGTATCCTTAAATTATCCTTTTGGAGGGCTTATGCCCCTATTTTGCTTAAGGATCATTCTTAAGACTTGCTCAACTTCCCATGTACTACTCATATAACTTTTCATATGTCTTTTATAAAACCCCGGCATGTGGGCCCCACCTTAACTTACGATTACGAGGGCTATTCATCAAGTAACGTATTAACTGATTACACCATACGGTCTCCAAATGTCATATATATGTTATTATTGTACTCATATAATATAATCTTCATCCCTAATCCTTGTATAACTTTACTCTCCCTTGAGCTCATATTAAGTCGTCTACAGTTTTGGTAACGCGAAATTTTCCGGGGTGTAACAATGCCCGAAGGCAAAACGCTACATTAAGGTAGAGTTTGAAACTCTGCCTTGCTAAGCTAAACTCAACCTTGAGATTTTTTTTTTTGACTGAGCGGGGTTCGAATACGGAACCAAGGGGTTTTTAGCTATGGGCAAAAATTAAAGACCTCCAATTTGAGGGGAAAAAATTAAAGACCAACCCCGAATAAGAACAATCGTGAAAATTACCCTAACTGAATGCCGAATGAAGCAAATATTGACGATGATAGAGAGAACTAGGTCATTTCTCAATTAACAAGCTTTTAACGTCGTTCGGGCATCGCGCGGGTACTAAAACTAGTATTACTCATAACAAAAACAAAACAAAAAAACAAAAATTTCAAAAAGTAGCTACTAATCACCGCATTGCACTTTTAGGGGCATGTAGGATATGAGGCTAGTCCAAGATTACACTCTACACCAGAATGTCAAATGCATAAAAATTTAAGCTTTTGTCGTACACAACTTCACTATCTTATTTTTTTGGTGAACAACAAATATTTTTATTGCTCTTCCATCAAGTACCCGGTACAAACAGTAGTTCACATAAGAAAAGAAATAATTCAAAGTCTAATCTGTCTATCACTCATCTCTATCTATTCCCCTTCTCCATCTATGCTAAGTTCTTTGTGTGTTAGTCCCCCTGCACAAGTTTTCTATCCATGTCTTTTCCTGGCCATTTATTCTCCTATGCAAAATTTCTTGAGTTTTTAGCTTACACTCCTCCTTAACAGCTTCAATCAGCTTCCCTGGCATCAGTATTCTTCCTTCCTATAGTGCTTCATTCCTCACCCTCCAGATAAAATAGATCAGTTCAGTTAGAACTGCCATCACAAACTCTCTGCATCTCCTTCCTTTTATGAGCCTAGCCATTCTTTTCCACAGCCCCGTCATGTCTTTTTTCTGAATTCTCAGTCTGCATCACAAACTTCACTATCTTACATGTACGAATTCCATAAATTACCCTTTGAACAATAACTACCAATATAGGTAAAAGAATCATCACGTATATACTGTAGAATATAACAATTATAACTCCTGGAACTTTGGCATGGCCTCTGCCTACTATGATGAAGTGCGGAACAAGCTTATTCAGCATAGCAAAAAAACTAAGAAACATTGCCGCTATTACAAACAAGATTAAGGTTGCCAATGAAGGGCCCCATGCCCATTTCCCACAGATCAGGCACAAGGCAGACAAAATCACCAACATGCTTGATATGAATGTGATTGTGGCCGCACTAAGGAAAAGAAAACCTTCTACTGCAGCACTTGGAAATGTCAACAACTCAAGGATGCTAAGGTTCACAATCTTGACATGTTCTACGTGAGGAAAAACTTCATGAAAATTAAGAAGAGCTGCATATGCCCCTCCTGCAATAAACACCATGACTGTTAACAACAAAGACAATAATGTTTGCACTTCACTCCTTATTGATCTTGTAGAATCCTCCTCTGGTGCTTTCAATATCTGATTGCTAGACTTTTCGTGGGCCTCTGCGGTGCTTGTGCCACTTTCACCAGCGGAATCTAAGGCGGGCTTTGTGAGTTCAACTGGATCTACTGTTTTTGTCTTGGCCTATGTTTATATGTTAAAAAAAATTAAAATGTGTCTACATAAAAAGATGACACTTATATGAATTCACTGACTTCAGATCCCAAATTATATATAGCTAACTCTAATAGACATTTGTGTTAGAAAAACACAAAATCATTCTAGTATAGATAATTATTTTTATTTTAGGCTACCAATATAAAAGCATGTGCCATTGCCACTGCAGTGTTTGCCACCTTCACCAGGCGGTCGTATTAAAATGGAAGTAATTAATTGGATTAGAAAATAACTAATGCAATTAACTATAAAGTCAAATTTTGCGACCATAGCTTTAATATATGCTCATTACTGTTAGTTGGTAAAATATTGTAACTTTATTCTTACACTAAGTAAAGTGTTTAAATTTTACTAATATAGCAGGTGAAGTTGGTCAGCTGCTTTAGTATATTTCTTACTTTGCAAGAAATGGAAAATTTTAAAAAATATACAGCCCAACCAACATACTACACACACGTAGTCAAAAGTTTTACGCCTGCATTGCCAATTGTTTTTGTAGTGTTTATACAAGGTTATATAATAATATACACTTACTGTAAATAATTTATCAACTTTGTATAAAAGTACACAACAAGTGTTTATACACACTTTTACATTGTTATATAAAATATTGAGTTTGTTCTCCTACTAACTTCAACCACGAAACTCCGTCCAAAATGGTCAATCCTCATCCAATAGCTTCAAACTTTAACCACAAATTCAAAATAACATCTCTGATGAACCCATATCGTCAATTTATCAAAAGCTCAATAAATCACAAAACCTATTTGTGAGTTATCAAGCTTTTGAAAAACCCAAAAATAGAGTTTTTAATTTTTTTTACTTTAGTTGACCCAAAAATATTTAGATCTGTGATGATAAACATGAATATCACTTTTAATCAGTTTCTAAGCATTAAAAAATAAAAATCATAATAACAATTAAAGAATTAGTATATCTTCCTAACTAAGTATTTTAAATAATATACAAGATGGGCTAAATAGGGTAAGATCTGAAAATATGTGCCCGTTTCGATAAATAAGCTTGAGCCAATTAATATATATATATATATATACACACACACTGTAAAATCTCTAAAATTAACCCCTTTATCAAAGGTTCGTGTTCGAGCCCTGGGTATGGAAATATCCTTGATAGGAAACGCTTCCCTCAAACGTGCCCTACGCTGCGCAAATCCAAAAGTAGTTGGGCTCCAATATGGATACCAAACACCGGGTGGAGCAAAAACAAAAAAAAACCTTTACATTGGACATAATATAGACCAAAACATAGAAATAATTATTAAAACCCTCTCCCGGCCACTAAAATAAAAAGGAAAGAGACTGATCGAGAGAGATACCTCAAGGACCTCATTTTCTTGAACGTCCGCATCGACCTTTATTGCCACCTGCATTTCTTCTTGTTTGGTTTCAGAGGACAACTCAATGTTCATAGCCATAACAATAATTGGGGATATATCAAAAAGAAGATTAGAAGGAATTTGGAAATAGATTAATTTGCTTGTTACTATCGCTCAAACTTTGCTCTAGATAGATATGGATTTAAATAAGAGAGATGCATGAAGTGCCAAAATTGCATGGAAAATTTCAAGAACTGGTAAGTAAATTTCTATGCACTGGAAATCACCGCGTACAGTTTGTGGAAAATTTGAGCTTTGCAACGCGGAAATAAAAGATGCCCATTGAAGTTTAATTGAATTTACTTTATTGGAAAATTGTCCATTGCAGATTCCTGTAAATTTCTTCACATTTCGCGGTCATACTAAGAAGACATTGGGATATGAATTGATTAATATCTGGAAAAAAAGAAGAAGTAATATTTGAAGTTGAAAAGTGATATTTAAAAGTTGAAATTATGTTTGAACATGCATTTTATTCAAAATTACATTGAAAGTTTCAAGCACGGGTAAGTATTTCGAAGCCAAATTTCTATGCACCGGAAATTTTGAACTGTGCAACACGGAAAGAAGGTTCCCTTTAACTTGGCCAAGAGGCAAGGGTAGTATAAAGAGACGGAACCGGGATTTGAACTTTATAGTTTTAGATAAGGGTGTCAAGTGGGCCGGGTTGGGCCGGGCTGGGCCATTTTAAGGTGGGCCACAATGGGCCGGGTCGGGGCCGGGCCGGGCCGTAAGTTAGGGGGCCGGGCTTGGAGAGGGAAAAGGGTGTCCGGCCCAGCCCACCTCGGATAGGGGCTACACCTCGGGCTAACCGGGCCGGGCTGAGTTATAGTTAGTGAGCCGGGCTTTTTTTTTTTTTTTTTTAAGTTCTAACTTCTAATACAAAAATAGACATTTACATCTAATGATAAAATTGCTAAATTAAAAAAATGTTTAGTCGTCGTCAAATTCAAAAAGCTAGCCGTTGTAAATTTAAAAAATTAGTCGTTGCTAATTTTGTTTGAACCCCTAAATTTATGAATAACTTCACGTTGGTCATATTTTCAAACTATAAATACCCTTCCATTCTTCTTCATTTTCACACAATTTTTCCACAATTCTCTCTTTATCTAAATTTGTCATTCAACTAGCGTACATTACTTCACCTCCACCTTCTCCTCGAGTTCGAAGATCAACCTCAAGTGCGGTGTGGATGCATTTTGAGCGAGTAAATGAGGAACATGTTAAATGTCAATATTATGGTGACATATATCTCCACAAGTACGGAGCGCGGGTATTATCCTATTAGGGGGGTGGGGGGTGGAGGGAGGTACCGGTGTGTTGCGTAGACACTTGTGAAAAGGCATGAAATTGAACTGAATGATTTATCAAAGGTATATTTGTTGAGATAAGTACTACCACAATCTAATACATACTATATACTGAAATGTATCAAAGGTATATTTGTTGAGAAAACAAGATTGTCTAGCTTTAAAATACAATTTTAAAGAAAACTAAAGTCTTTCAAGTAAAAAGAGACTCCTAATTTATTGGGATATAATGTTTTTAAAATATTTATTATTAGTAATAAATGTAGTACTTATCTTTTTTTTTTTTAATTTGAAGTGGGCCGGTCCGGGCCGGTGCCCCGGTGGGCCATCAACCGGCATTGCGGGTGGGCGGGGTGAGGTGGTGTCCACCTTGTCCGGACCCCCTAATAAAGCACCTAGCCCGACCCCCTTACACTTTTTAGTGGGTTTGGGCGGGCGGTGGTGGGCGGGTTTCTCGGGCGGGTTCGGGG
This sequence comes from Lycium ferocissimum, assembly GCF_029784015.1. Taxonomy (NCBI): domain Eukaryota; kingdom Viridiplantae; phylum Streptophyta; class Magnoliopsida; order Solanales; family Solanaceae; genus Lycium; species Lycium ferocissimum. Next base: position 249,274 of record NW_026713197.1, read on the forward strand.
GCCCCCGGCCCACTTGACACCCTTAGTTTTAGATAGCAACACTAGATACTAGAAGTTGGATTCGGAATTTTAATTTATATATACATGTAGTAACTTTCTTAATACAAATATAGAGTTTGAACTAAAATTCCTAAATTCAACCGATCCCATACGTCAACTTCTAGCTCTACCCCTGACAGTACATACATGATCAGTTGAAGGAAGTTTAATTGAACCTACTTTGTCGGAAAATTGTCCATTGCAAATTCCTGTAGTTTCCTTCACATATCGGGGTAATACTAAGAGTTTATGTAGTACTTGACAGATTAAAAAAATGAAGGGTTGATGTGAAATCAGGTTCGAAAAAAGGCAGAGATATTTCACCACCAAGAAGATGAAGGTGGTTTCACATTACTTTTTTCTTTCTTTCTTCTTTTCCCTGATGGTGGTAAGAACTTTCTTGCTACTCGATTAATACTGGAAATTTCGTTCTCTTTTACGATAAATTTTTAGGACTTTATTAGACTCTTTCGCCGAAGTTTACATATTAGAGATTTTTACTTGATAAAACACTTTAGTAATAACTATATACAGAAATAGCATAACTTGTTAATCAACTTATAAAATCAAGATTTGCCCAATTTGTGTAGGTTTGAGTGGGTTATTGACCCACTTATTTTATTAATTCAGCCTATTTTGTCTCGTCTAACTAAATTCATTAAAAAAAAAAAAGAAGCAAATATGCAGCTTAAATTGACCCACTTATTTTATTAATTCAGTCTATTTTGTCTCGTCTAACTAAATTCATTTAAAAATTAACCAAATATGCAGCTTAAATGGCTTTAGAAATTGTACACGCAATGAATGCTTGTCTGCATAAGTTATATAACTTGTACACTTTATCCAACTATTTTTTTTTATCTTACATGGACATATGTCATAATACTTAATATTTATTCCCTTCTCATGTATAGACGTATGCACTTCAATTTTAATTCTCCGGCACATTTATTTTCTCCGTGCACTTTTACTTGTTCACTTTTGACTTTTCACGAACCAACACAGCAATACCTACTTGTACCCAAAGCTTTATAAATTGTACACGCAATGAATGCTTGTACCAAAAGCTATATAACTTATACATTTTAACCAACTGCTTTTTTATCCCACGTGGACATATGTCATAGTGCTTAATATTGATTCCCTTTTCATGTATAGACGTGTGCACTTCAATTTTAATTCTCCGACACATTTATTTCATCCGTGCACTTTTACTCATTCACTTTTGACTTTTCAGGTTCTTCTTTGAATAGTTATTCTCTTCTCATGTATAGATGTATGCAGTTCAATTTTAATTCTCCTACACAAATTTATTTCCTCTGCGCACTTTCACTTGTTCACTTTTGACTTTTCACGTTCATTAAGAATTAATAAATCTCACGTAGACATATGTCATAGTACTAAATATTTATTCTCTTCTCATGTATACACGTATGCACTTCAATTTTAATTCTCTGACACATATTTATTTTCTCCGTGCACTTTTACTTATTCACTTTTGACTTTTCATGTTCTTGCTGGATATTTATTCTCTTCTCATGTATACATGTATGCACTTCAACTTTAATTCTCTGACACATATTTATTTCCTCCATGCACTTTTACATATTCATTTTTGACTTTTCACGTTCTTTAAGAATTAATAAATGAAGTACTCCCTCTGTCCCATATTACTTGGCCACATTACTTGACTTTTCACGTGAAGTACTCCCTGTGGATAACGAAATTTTATTAAATTTCAATTCACAAGAAATTCGAATTATATTAAATCGAAGATATGTTAGTCCAAATAAACATTGTTAGCTAGTATATTTGGATCAATTATTTAAGTCCAATAAATACGGATTTAATTAAAGGTCCAATTTGGTTGGGCTAGTCCATTGATTTGAGCTACAAATGATGAGCCCAATTTGTCAAGCCTAAGCTGTCATCTTATCCAAGAGGCCCAAATTGGTACCACGGGTCAAATAACGTGGCACACCAAGTCAAATAAAAGAGCCTATAGCGTCATGCCACGTGTCAAAATGATGCAGCATGCCTAGTCAAACCAAAGGCCAATAAAAATGTGCCATGTGTACAAGCGACATGTTCCGGCCAATCAAATATCGACATGTCAGCTTAAATCTGATTGGTCGAAAGAAGCCTGTCCTTATCGCAACTCCTCCATCCTACAACTATAAATAGGGGTCTCATAATCCAGAAAAGGGACAGAAATTCTAAATAGAAGCCGGGGAGAGCTCGTGGATCAAATGCCACAAATTTCTCTACAAGCTAAAAGCATTCAAGCATTCAAGCATTCAAGTATTTCTCTAGAAGTTCTAGAGATCCAGATGAAGATTCAAGATCAAGCTTCAAGCCTTGAATCCAAGAACAAGTTCAAGATCAAGACCACCAGATTCAAGATTAAGCTCAAAGGCCCTTGAATTCAATTACAAGTCAAGATAAAATCCATCAGTTCAAGATCAAGCTCAAAAGCCCTTGAATTTATTGTTGAAAAGACGAATCAGAGGAATCATAGAGATTGTAACACTCGCATTCTGAAATCAAATACAACAATTGTTGCAATATTTTTCTGTCTTGATTATTATTTTCTCGACGCGAATTTTATTGTCTACAAATTCTGGCACGCCCAGTGGGACAATCTCTACCTCTCATCTCAACTTTTCAATCATCAAAGTTTAACAACATCGAGATGACTTCAGATAAGATCAACTCCAAATCAATTTCCTCTAAGGTTGCTAGCTCCAAGTTCTCTGCTGATGTGGAAAGCATCCTCGACATTACCTTTGGTAGCATTGGACCAGTTATGAGGAGCAAAGCAAGCATGTTGGGACAACAAGCACTCCAAGTGTCATCCGTAACAACTCCTGTTTTTGGATCTTCATCTCCAAAAGGAGTGAGATCCTCTACTGATGCATCGGAGGAAGGAAGCCGCATTGCTGAAAAGATTAAGAAGACTCTAGCTCTACTTGATCTCTCTGGATCCAAGAACTCTGCTATGAAGGAAGATGATGATACTTCAAGCGACGGATCCTCTCCACTCACATCACATGAAGTAGGCTAGTCAAAGATCATCTTATGTGATAATCCATGCTATTCTCCAACATCCCCAACAATTATGCAAGCAATGGTAACTAACGCTTCATCAATGGAGGAGACACTGGCAAACTTGACAAAGGTGATTGATGGCTTGGCCAAGCATGTGCAAATCAAGACGCTCGGATTGAGAAGTTGATGGACAAGATGGATGGATTAATGGAAGGTGAATCCGACCACGCACACGGGAAGGGTCCGAGAAGTACAAGAAGGCGAACCTCGTGCAAAACAAGTACCATCTACCAAGGAAATTCTGTTTCTTCGAAGGGATGATTCCGCTTGACCGACTAAAGGTGTTTGTCAAAGGGACTATCAAGGATAAGTACGAAGTTGTTGCCAAGTCTTCGTTTACTTACGGAAAGCCATACACTACAAGAATTGATAGCTTCAAGATGCCCGCTGATTATCAACCTCCCAAATTTCAGCAATTTGAAGGCAAGGGAAATCCAAAGCAACATGTTGCACATTTTGTTGAAACATGTAACAACGCTGGGACCTTTGAAGACTATCTCGTCAACAGTTCATCCCCTTCCTCAAAGGAAATGCCTTTGACTGGTACATATCGATCTTGAGCCTAATTCTATCGATAGTTGGGAGCTGCTAGAGAAGGAGTTCCTCAATCACTTTTATAGCACAAGGCGTACCGTGAGCATGGTTGAACTCATAAGCACTCGCCAGAGGAAGGGCGAACTAGTTATCGATTTCATCAATCGATGGAGAAATGTAAGCCTAAACTGCAAAGATAGGCTCAGCGAAGCTTCTGCAATAGAGATGTGTATCCAAAGAATGCATTCGGGGCTTCACTTCATCTTGCAAGGAATTAAGCCAAGGTCTTTTAAAGAACTAGATACTCATACTCATGACATGGAGTTAAGCATGTCTTTCACTGGGAATGAAGTAATGCTCATATATGACCCTCGCAAAGGAAAGGACAAGCAGGAACCCAAGAAATAGAGCAAGTTCGTTCCCAAGAGTGACAACAAAGAATCTATGAACGTCAATATCTCACCTGTAAAGTTTACTATGAAGGTGAGCAAGAAGCAGAGTATGAAAGCAACTTCCTTCCAAGATAACAAAAGTCGAAAGTCGACCTTGAAGGAGATGCAAGAAAGAGAATACCCCTTCCTGGATTCTGATGTCCCTGAAATTTTTGATGAACTACTTGAGCTGAAACTCATTGAGTTACCAGAGATGAAGCGGCCCAATGAAGCTGGAAGAACAAATGACCTAAACTATTGCAAGTATCATCGACTTGTGGGTCACTCTCTTGAGAAGTGCTTTATCTTCAAGGACAAAGTTATGCAGTTGGCTAATGAAAACAATATTCTGCTTGATGATGAGAAGGCAAGTTCGAATCAAGCCTCTATCACCTTTGGTTCTTTCGATCCGGTCCAGATATGAAGCTTTGAAGAACATGAGGGAGGACCATTGGAGGAAGATAGAACCCAAGTTGATGAAGCCAATGATGAAGGTTGGATTTTGGTGACTAGGCGGAGACGCTGTAAAACAAGTCCACAAAACACCAACTAGGAAAAGGATGGCTAGAAGACCAAGGAAGCAGAAATCAGTTGAGCATCCGAAGAAAGCAAAAGTGGAGGAGAACTACCACCAAGAACCACGACATCCCGTGACTTTGGGGGAATTCCTACCAAGCTGGTTTCGCAATAAGACTGCTCGAGACAACATTGAGGCATCATGCTTCAATACTGATAAAGATGAAGCAAATGATGAAAGCCTATCAACATTGTCTCTATCATCATCTGAAAAGCCTATTGAATCTTCTTCGAAAGAGGTACACACATGTGATACAAGAATCACATTCACAGATAACGATTTTTTACTTGGTGAAACACCACACAATCGTCCATTGTACATGGTGGGCTATGCCCTCGAGAAGAGGATAAACATAATATTGATAAATGATGGATCTGGAGTTAACATTCTTCCTATTCGCACAATGAAGGAACTTGGCATCACAACTGAAGAACTTTCTGAAAGCCGCTTGATGATACAAGGATTCAATCAAGGGGGGCAACGAGCCATAGGTGCTATCAAAGTAGATATCACCATCAAAGATTTGCCATCAAGTGTATGGATGCATGTCATCGACGCAAAGACTTCGTATAATATGTTGCTTGGCAAGCCATGGATACACGAGAACAAAGTTGTCCCATCCTCCTACTATCAGTGTTTGAAGTATCTCGAAGGTAGTGTCAAAAAGAAGATAGTTGTTGATGATAAGCTATTTACTGAAGCAGAGTCACACTTCGTCGATGCGAAGTTCTACTTGAAGAACTACATTATGAGAGAAGTAAAAGTCGACGACATCGCAACGACCGACCGTGAGAAGGTCGCAACTAAAAGAGCTGATGAGACTATTGGAAAAGCTGGAGTCGATGCTGAGGTGCCGCACCCCAGTCCGAATAAAGGGAACATTGTGTCTTTGAAGAAGAAGAAGAAGAAGAAGAAGAAGAAGAAGAAGAAGAAGAAGAAGAAGAAGAAGAAGAAGAAGAAGAAGAAGAAGAAGAAGACAACTCCCGTGTTCTGCTATGTTCCAAAGTTGAAGAAAGAGGAAGGGAAACCATCTGAAGCTCAAGGAAATGTGTTAGGGGGGCTAACTCTCCCTATCAGAAGAATTGACGCAATAAATTTATCCTCAAAGCTACTTGGAGACTTCGTGGCTCAGAATCCGCTAAAAAATATGGCACTCCTTACAAACGTACAAATGATTTGAAGGCTTTGATCCAAATGCTTACAAGTTATTTGTCAAGGCTGGGCACAACCCCAATGAGCCTTCAAAGTTAGGGAAAATTCCATCAGCAGCTATCATGATGCAATCACATAAAGGTTTGGGATACAAACAACCTCCGCCAGTTTGCATCTCCATCAGAAGGACAAGTACCAACCATATCACTGTGGAAGATGAGTCTGTTGCTTCCAACAAAAGGCCTTTAGTGTTTGATCGTCTTGGAAAGTCGACCACAAAAGCTTCTATGTTTGAGAGATTGAGGCCGTTGAAGCTGAAGAAGAAGAGGAAGAACAAGTTCCACAAAGATTATCAAAGCGTTAAAATGCTCGCTTTACCTAGAACCCAGAAGGATATACAAAGTTTGATTCCTTCGAGAATGAGGCGACAAACAAACCTTATAGTTTCATGTGGGGAAGTGCTAAAAGAAAAGTCTCACACCGTGGTGTATACCAAGGAGCGTGACGAAGATGAGGAAAGTGTAGGTTCTTCATATCATATTACTATACAAAGTGATCAAGATACTTCATTTCAGATGGAGGTTGCCGAGAAGTTGGAGGACATCTCCGCGTGTTACCATATATCTTTCAATGATAGTGATTCTCAAGAGAATGAAGATGCTAGAGATGCTCCTTCAGAACTTGAAGAAGGGGTGAAGACCACAGTAGACTCCTTGAAAGAAGTTAATCTTGGTACTGATGAAGACCCAAGGCCCACCTACCTAAGTGCTTTTCTAACAGCTAATGAAGAAGACACTTACATTGAAATACTCAAAGAGTATAGGGATGTTTTTGCTTGAAGTTATAAAGAGATGTCTGGATTAGATCCCAAAGTAGCAGTCCATCATCTAGCGGTCAAGAATGGTGCCCGTCCTGTTAAGCAGGCCCAAAGGCATTTCAGACCAGATTTGGTTCCTTCAATCGAAAATGAAGTCAACAAACTCATTGAAGCTGGCTTTATTCGTGAAGTTAAATATCTTACATGGATTTCGAGTATCGTTCCCGTGAAAAAGAAAACTGGCCAAATTCGAGTTTGTGTTGACTTCAGGGATCTTAACAATGCATTCCCTAAAGATGATTTTTCGCTTCCCATCCCAGAATTGATGATTGATGCTACCACTAGTTACGAGGCGATGTCTTTCATGGATGGTTCATAATGCTATAACCAAATTCGCATGGCACCACAAGATGAAGAGCTTACTGCATTTCCTACACCCAAGGGTATTTATTGTTATAAAGTGATGCCTTTCAGTTTGAAAAATGCTGATGCCACATATCAAAAGGCTATGCAGAATATCTTTGATGATTTTCTCCACAAAAATGTTGAAGGCTATGTGGATGACTTGGTGGTAAAATCAAGAAAGAGGAGCGACCACTTGCAAGACCTGAGAATGGTGTTCGAGCGACTTCGGAGATATCAACTTCGAATGAATCCATTAAAATGTGCCTTTGCAGTTACTTCTGGAAAATTCCTTGGTTTCATTGTTCGACATCGTGGAATCAAAATTGATCAAGCCAAAGTTGATGCGATTTTGAAAATGCCCGAGCCTCGAAATATTCATGAGTTAAAAAGCCTGCAAGGTAAGCTAGCTTACATTAGGAGATTCATTTCGAATTTAGCTGGAAGGTGCCAACCGTTCAGTCGTCCCATGAAGAAGGGTGCCCCTTTCAAGTGGGACGAAGTATGTACTAATGCCTTTGAGAATATCAAGTCATATTTAATGAAGCCTCCAGTTCTAATCGCCCCTGTACCTGGAAAACCATTGATACTATATATTTCAGCACAAGAAAGGTCAGTTGGAGCGTTGTTGGCTCAAGAGAATAGTGAAGGGAAAGAAGATTCTCTTTACTACTTGAGCAGAATGATGACACCAAATGAGTTGAATTACATGCCAATTGAAAAGTTGTGTTTGGCACTAGTCTTCTCGATTCAAAAGTTGAAGCACTACTTTCAAGCTCATAGTGTTAACCTTATTTTCAGAGCAAATCCCATCAAGTTTGTGATGTCGAAACTAGTCCTCAGTGATCGACTAGCAAGATGGTACCTCCAGTTTCAATAATTTGAGATTACATACATCCCTCAAAAGGCTATAAAAGGACAGGCATTGGCAGATTTCTTAGCAGATCACCGGATACCTGATGATTGGGAACTAACTGATGAACTTCCCGACGAAGATGCAATGGTCGTTGAAATTCAACCTCTATGGAAAATGTACTTTGATGGTGCTGCACAATGTGATGAGGCTGGTGCTGGTGTGGTGTTTGTTAATCCGCAAGGAGAAGTTCTACCATACTCTTTTACTTTGACACAATGTTGCTCCAATAATGTCGCTGAATATCAGGCACTAATACTTGGACTTGAAATGGCTGTCGACATGAAGCAGTTGCAGTTGCAAGTCTTTGGTGACTCTCAGTTGGTGATTAATCAACTCTTGGGAAGCTATGAAATTAAGAAGCCCGAATTACTCCCCTGTTATGGTTATGCTCAGAAGTTGATAGGATGGCTTGGTGACGTGACTCTTCAGCACGTTCCTCGGAAGGAAAATAAGAAAGCCGATACTTTAGCTGCTCTAGCTTCAGTGCTTACTCTGCTAGATCAAACACAAGTGACTATCTGTCGAAAATGGGTAGTACCTCCACTAAATGAGGATGAAGGTGCAGAAAATGAGCTTGAGCATCTCATAGCTGTTTCTGAAGCTGCGAAGGAAGACTGGCGACAACCCATCATTGACTACTTGAGTTATGGGATACTGCCAGAAGGCTCAAGAAGAAGAACTGAAATTCGTCGTCGTGCACCTCGATTCCTTTATTACAAGGATACTTTATATAGAAGATCTTTTGAGGGAGTACTCTTGCGATGTTTGGGGGAGGATGAAGCAGTCCAAGCTTTGCAAGAAGCACATTCAGGAGTATGTGGATCACATCAATCTGGACCAAAGCTCCACTTCCACATAAAATGGATGGGATATTATTGGCCAACCATGGTGAAAGATTGCTCAGACTATGCTCGAAGATGCAAGGCTTGTGCTCAGACTATGCTCGAAGATGCAAGGCTTGTCAGTTTCATGCGAATTTTATACATCAGCCGCCCGAAGCATTGCACCCGACCGTTGCATCTTGGCCATTTGACGCTTGAGGGTTAGACGTCGTTGGTCCGTTGCCGAAATCCTCTGGTGGACACTTGTACATCTTGGCTGCAACCGATTACTTCTCAAAATGGGCTGAAGCTGTTGCTCTTAAAGAAGTGAAGAAGGAGAATGTTGCGAACTTCATCCGAGTAAATATCATCTACCGCTTCGGCATTCCTCATTACATAATAATAGACAATGGCAAGCCATTTGATAACAAATTGACGAACAAGATTTGTGATCTCTTGAGCTTCAAGCAACGTAAATCTTCTATGTATCATGCTGCCGCCTGTCGTGCCCTATTTTTAACGGATTAAAACCAGTCACAACTTATAGGCTATGTTTTCTCTGGTTTTGCAAATTTTTAGAGTCGCCACCTAATTTTTAGGAAACATTAGGAAACCATTTGTAAAAATGTAAACTCCATTTTTAGTCTTTGAAACCTGTGAGATTCTAGGTAAGGGTTTTATTTACCCCAAGGGGAAGGTGTTAAGCATCCCTCAGAGCCTATCCGAGGACAGTCTTTAAACTTAGTTTAATTAACACTAAAGGAGATTTTTTATCTATTTCTTATTTTTATTATTACCTATTTTTAAAGAATTGCGGAAAAGAAACTACTCTATCAAAACTATTTGTAGGAAAAAAAAGGGAATTTTTAAAGTAATTATAACTATGTGAATAAATGCATATTTTATAAAGGAAGTAGTTAATGGTAACGCATGCATGAGGAAAATATGCATTGACATTTATTTTAAATGAGAATAGTATGTATAATATAGAATAAAGAGGGATATATTTTTTATAAGAAAAACAATGTATATATGTGATATGTAAAAGAATTAGATAGTATATGTGATATATATGTATATGAAAATGGTATATGTGTATGATTATTGTAGAGGCAGTAGTTAGTATACATGAGATGTAAACATATGTATGTGTATATTCATGATGTATTCTTGTATACAATAGTATAAAACGAGAGGATTAGAAATGCATATTTTAAGAAAAATAATGTATATGTACGATATTTATATCCTATGACAAATGGCATATAATTGTTCAAAAATAGCTATTTTCTTGTTATATGGAAATAATATATACATATACGCATGATGAAAAGACGATTAAAGGAATTACTGAAAATAAAATAGTATATATATATATATATATATATATATATATATATATATATATATATATATATATATATATATATATATATATATATATGTGTGTGTGTGTGTGTGTGTGTGTGTGTGTGTGTGTGTGAGTGCATATAAAATGGGATTTTTACCTTATAGCTTTCGTAAAATAGCTTGAGCCACTATACTCGGGCTCTAATATAACTTCCTCATTTAAATTTAATGAATCTAACCTGTTCAATATGTTAGCATAAAATAGAAAATGATTACCCATAAAATACGCATCTTATCCTTTTGAAACCCCTATTTAAATCGCTCATTTTGTTAAAATGGATTTTAAAAAAAAAGGAACGTTAATCAACTTTAAAGAAGAAAAAGAGAAAAGAAAAAATCAGCCTTATCTATTAGTTAGAAAATGTTTACAACCTGTGAAATACGCAAAGTTAAAGGGACGTTTGTCACTTCTTTATCCTAAGCTATCCTTAAACCAAGATTTATATCTAAAGAAAAGTGGTCAATGACAAAGCTCGGCCATTCATGAGTTCACAAACAAACAAGAAATAAAATCCCACAAATACGAACCCATAAATATGTTAGTCAAAGGGTGCAAATAACGTGTAATAATACGAAAGATACAAAATTTTAAGAGAGGGAGAGGGACGGAGACTCTTGCACGAAAGTAGGGGACAGCTAGACATGAATAAGATGCTTGTAATTCTCGGTCGCTCTTATGCTGCTGGGTAGAATTGGAGTTGGGCTACAACTCCCACATGCTCCCATGATGGCCATGAAAAAAAAAAGATGAAAAGAATTAGAAGCAAACTAGAGAGATTATAATGACAAAAACTAACTAATCAAGAAACCACATATAATTCTAGCCTTAAACAATATCCAATAAACTTCATAAGGGAAACTTTCCACAGATATGCCATTACTTTAATCAAATATCTCTCTCACACACACACGCTTTGTAATAGCAAATTAACAACAAAACACTGCAAGAAGTGAGCCCATCCTAATATCACTTTTTGAAAGAAAGAACTAAGCTAAGTAGATCATATTAATGATGATGCAAACAGATTTTAAGGCAAGCAAACAAGTTTATCATGTCATCATAATCTTTGCAACTCTCCTACGTGTATACTTATTTTTGTTAACCCTTTTATATGCAAATTTTAAGTGTTCCAAAATCTTAAAAATTAAATCATTTAAGCTCAAAATAGAGGAACATATTCTTGATTTTGAGTATCAACAATCCAGACCTATAGACAAACTAACAACTTAACCAACTATTTGGTAATTAATCACTTGAAAACAGTTGCCAAGGGATTAAGACACCATGCAACTAAGCATTTTGAAAGAAAACTTGGCTTAGAGACTGATTCTTGAACATTAGACCGAATACATAGTTCAAAAGATAAAAACAACAAAGGAGGCTACCACCATCTGATTTTCAACGCAGCATAGGGTCCAAAGGTTTCTAGAACCTTGGCATGGCAGGCTATTGAAGGAGGCTAAACCAATCCCTAAGTTTGCCTTAGATTTCAACCACCAGGACAGTAGGAAAAAAAATGCAGTCAAGGGAACTATTAATTGGCAAGCAAGATTTAGAAATACTTTCATGAGTGAACACACAAGAGATAATTTTTAGAAAAAAAGGTAAAAGAAAATCTCCAAACAGGATGCCCACTATTCCACTCCAATCTTAAAACAGAAGAAGATTAGTGCTGGATTTCAACAGTTTCAATCAACACTCTTAATAAGGAAAGATCAAGCAAACATCTATCACATATTGAACACAACTCGTGGTTTGTGAGTAAGAAAGGGTCTGCCACATTTTCCTTTTATCAACATACCAGCAGCTATTTAAAAGAAGGGAACAAACAGGACACAAAGCAGAATTTTTATGTATTTTAAAGCTAAGAGATATAGTCACACAAGGTTTAATAGTCAGATTATTTTAGCTTTCTTTAACTGGGCTGAACATAACATTCATTTCCTTTTCTTTTTCACTAAGCAATTTATGCATTAAAGGACAAGAAGAAACTTTATTCACTTGGTCATATTCAATGGAAGCTAGAGATTGTGAGGCATAGGATGTTGCACATATACATAAGCTAAGGAATTCAGAAATCACAACATAGCACCAACAAACAAAGTGATAACTACACCAAATACAAAATGGAACAGTGTCATACTGATGGTGGACACAGGGCTGATCAGGCACCAATGAAAATTATCTAGGAACGCTAACTACACTAGAAACAAGTTTAAAGAAGAAGGAAAGTAATGGGATCATGTCCAAGTCAACAATCACTCAAGCAGTTTGAAAAATTGAGAAGATGTAAGATTTATGTCTTCAAAGACCTATGGTCAATTAGAAGAGGGTTTCGACAGTTTTAGACCTCTTACTCATATCTAATGTTCATTTTTCAAACATATATATGGGGAACAGTAGGTCAAGCAACTGGCTTTATACCTGTTTATTGTGTCTAGCAACTCAGCAGATTGAAACACCTCAAAGAGTAAGATACATGCATAGTAAACTAACTGGACAGGTCTTCTTATAAACACAACAATTAAACTAGGCAGTCCATCAAGAGGGGCTAGCATATGATCATTAAGCAACTACTGAACTTTAAAATTAAAGACTTAAGGGAAATTCTTAACATGGCATACTGCATAGATGTGGTACTCAACACTTAATCACAACAACAACAAATCAGTCAATTCTAACTATAGGAACTGGTTTTCTCAGAGCTTACATTTTCTAACACACCTAGATTGGAACAAGCTGTTTCACAGCCCTATCTTGCAAACAAAAGGAAGAAAGTGCATCACTTGATTATAGCACTCCAATCATGATTATTGCTAATAGATAAAAGACTAAATACACATTTCACAAATCATTCAAACTTCAAAAGAACAATTCCTAAGTGATATATGATCTTTTGAGATGCTAGACAAAATAGGGAGAAGACTAAGCTAAATTTACAAATATTGGACTGAAACAGTAGCTTTAAAACCAGTTCCTTCCTTTTCAAAGAATGCAGACTCTTGAGAACATATTTAGCTAGATTGAAGTTGGACATTCCGACTGACTCTAAACTTTAAAACTTCATCAAATATTTCTTAAAAGAGAATAAGCACCAACAAGAGATATACAAAATAAAGTCAAAAGCAGGTATGCTGAAGCCTTGAACATGCTACAAAACAGCCAGTTTCCTAGCTAAACCTCTTAATGTAATAACTTTATAACCCTATGTTTGACATTCAACCCTTATCGACCACATCCTACCTTTATAAAGATAGAAGAATCAGCAGCCCTTTCAAGCCTCTTAGATCCCAAACAGGATGATTCATTAACTATTAGGGCACCTGACTGATATAAATAAACCAATACCTGCAAACACTCAATATTCTGAAACTAAAAATGACATATGGGTCATGCCCAGCCTTATTTAAGACCAAAGAAGACAAGCAACTAACTTCCTCCCCTTTATCTAGCATCCAGTTACAAGTGCTCCTGATCTCTGCTACTATTATGGACAATCACAAATAATGAAGTGAAACAACCTGCTTCTCAAAATTTTGGAAATAAGAAACTGAAGCATGAGCTTTATTAATTCATTGAACATAAACAAGTAGGAGCTATGAACATCCTGTTTAATGGCTAACAAACAAAGAGTTTTTTCCCAATACTAGTTATCACAACAAAGATCATTTCCCAGAAAGATGTTAAACATCAAAATAAGGGAATGGACCACCTCAACTTCATCAAATAGCTTAAAAGGAATGAATTAGTTAAAACATTTCTTATTCTAGGATTGGTTAAAAGACAGCCAGACCAAGAAAGGCTTGCTTACACTACAAAACAACCTATTCTAAATACCTCACTAGGCTTACTTATCTAAATGGCTTGCTTCATATCAAGTCACCTCAACACCTCTAAGAGCATACTTAGATTATAATGTAAATAGGAAAAGGCTGATTATGTCTCAAAAGAATACTTGCATACAAGCAACATAAAAAGGAACCAACACATACAAACTGATATACCAAAAAAAATCATTTTGTCAAAGTCATATTCTAGAACTAGGATAGGTCTGAATTTTTTTTTTTTCAATTCCACATAAAATTTAACTCAAATTGTCTATGATGGTGGGAAAATAATAAGCATACAAACAATTTTACCAAACTGGAATCTCATAGTTAAACAGGATAAGAAACATATGAAGGAAAAGGGAATAAGGATCTACTTTAGAGTATCTAGCAGCACAAGGAAGCATATGAATGATGAACACCATGTTGTAACAAACAATAGCATGCAAGGTTCTAAGCTATAGAATTCAGAGTTCCATTAATTTATTGACAAGTAAGAAAAGAAGGATTATAGTAGAACATTCAGAGTTCTTTAATTTCAAGTTTTTCTAGTAAGATTGCATATCACAACTGCAAATTTCAAAAATGAAACAGGGGCAGCAACAGAAGTACTTAGGACTTCTGAAACATATTACAAAACTCAAAAGCACTGGGAAATCATTCTTCAAGCAGGACATTGGAGAAAAACAACTTTGAACATCAAGTTATGAGCCATTACTTATCTAAACCATCTTGAACTTGAGCAAAATGGAGCTGAAAAGCTAAACTAGACAATAATCTTCATTAGATTGATATTTTACTGCTTCACCTTAAGTTCATGATCATTACAAATGAACTAGCAACAAACACTTACACAATTAAGACCATCTAAAGACTACTTACACTTAAACCTGAAGCAGATGGTTCACGACTGATCTTTATGAGTTAAAATCTAAGGAAACTATGCTAAGTTAAGCCAACAACTGCCCCAATCAGTGCACGAGACTTTTATTTTTAGCTAAAACAAGACCTACATTATATGATTACAACTAACCTACATCCATACTAGACGAATAAGCCATAAACATGCTAATCACTCATCAACCAACACTAATCACCCGATAAACACAATAATCACATAATAATAAAAAAAAAATAAAGACTGAAATTAAAAGGAAAGAGATTGAGGATTACCTTCTTCGTGACAGCGAACTGAGGCTATTGTCGTCGTCGAGTCCCCGAATCCGCTCGAAGTAGTTTGTTCAGCCGAGAATAACCAAGATTATGCAGCCAAAAGAAAAAAAAAACTTAAGAGTTAAAACAGGATTTTCTGAGAAACTTAGGAAGAACTACGAATTTGATTAGTTATGAAGGCTTATGAAAAAGAAAAGAAAGGGATTTTTTAACTATCAAGAAAACTTATGAAATAACCGGATTTTCTTAATTGTTCAACTTGTTTTAGAACAACCCTGAAAGGCCGGTATTTATAGGCAAATGCTGAGGGGGTTTCAACAGCTCCTTCAAAGGGGATTTTGCATTGGAATTTCGAATTAAAGAAGGGGGAAAACTGCAATTTCGGAAAATGAAATGATGAACTAAAAAGTGGCGGATTTTCACCTTTTCAGATGGATTTGAAGGCTGTGAATTCGTTTTGGGTAGCAATATTGCAGATTCCTGTTTGTATCCATCGGATTGAGAGATAGGCTGATGGATCTTCGCTCTTTTTCGTTCTCAGAGGTCTCAATCGACCTTTTATGAGTTGTCAAGCTCCATTTTTCAGAAAAAGGGAGATGGGTGATGGGAGAAAAGGCGACTGATGAGACCAGTGGCGTCGCTGACCACTTTAATCCAGCGGTCCGATGGCGTGGTGGTGGTGACGTGACGGAAGTGACGGGGTGGAGGCGTGGCAGCGTTGGGGGTTGTGCTGGTTGAAGGGAAAAGGGATCGTTTGGTTAGATCTGTTGGTTGAAGGAGAAAGGGGTGTTTGGTTAGATTAGTGACTTAGGGGCTGTTTGGTTTTGGGGTTTGGGCTGGGGCAGTTGGTCATTTTTTTGGGCCACAGATTTTGTAGAAAGGGGAGAAGGGAATTGGCCCACTATTATGGGTGGATGATTTATTCCTAATCCCTCTCTATTTCAATCAATTAATTAAAATATGCTTCTTTGTCTTAATTAATTCGCACAAAACTGCATACCTATATAAATTATGACACAAGTAATTTAATATACGTATTTAGTTTAAAAATAGAGTAAAAGATGATTAATACGATAATAAGTAGGATTAAAGGGAAAATGCCAATGCTAATATTGATATACGAATATCAGCATTATTTTTTTTCGAATGATTTTAATTATATATATATATATATTTATATATATATATATATATATATATATATATATATAAAATGATGTTTAGTCATTTTTAATTGTAAAATATGATGTTTGGTCATTTTTAAGAAACAATAAAAATGTTCTTAGCTTTAGAGAGATATATCTCAAAAAATAGCGTAATAATTAGTGCAAATATTTCTAACCCGTTTGGGGAATTTTTCAGGACTAAAAGCATAGTGAAATTAATTAAACGAAAAGGGAAGGCCAAAATTGGGTGTCAACACCGCCAACGGTCTAGCTGAAGCGTTCAATAAGACTCTATGTAACTTGTTGAAGAAGGTTGTCTCCAAGTCCAAACGAGATTGGCATGAACGAATGGAAGAAGCTTTATGGGCATACAGGACGACTTACCGCACACCAACGCAAGCAACCCCATACTCACTTGCTTATGGAGTTGAAGCAGTCCTACCATTTGAGCGCCAATACCTTCTTTACGACTTGCTATTCAAGAAGGGCTCATCGAAGAGGAAAATGCTCGATTGCGTCTTGCAAAGTTAGAAGCACTTGATGAGAAAAGGCTAGAGGCTCAACAAAATCTTGAATGCTATCAAGCTCGTCTATCTCGTGCCTTCAACAAAAAGGTTCGCTTGAGGTCCTTCCAAGTGGGAGATCAAGTACTTGCAGTAAGAAGACCCATCATCGTTTCCCATAAGTCTAGGGGAAAATTCACCTCAAAATGGGATGGACCATATGTCATACAAGAAGCGTATTCGAGTGGCGCTTACGAGCTTGTTGATGCGGATGGCATGAGGATCGGTCCTATTAACGCAAAGTTCTTGAAAAAGTACTATCCTTGAAGCAAGATGACGCTCCTTAAGGCACGAGCATAAACTGCATGTAACTCCTGGCCCGCAAGAGTATAAACTATGCTCGACCCACAAAAATGTCTGCTAGGTTGAAAATCTCGCAAAGGGCGGCCTAAGCAAAAGTTAGGACACAAAAAATGTCCGCTAGGTTGAAAATCTCGCAAGAAGCGGCCTAGGCAAAAGTTAGGACACAAAAAAATATCTGCTAGGTTGAAAATCACGCAAGGGGGGGCCTAGGCAAAAGTTGCGACCAAAAAAAAAAAAGCTCATTATTCTGAACTACGGAATGACTTGATCGTTTTCACTGAGGTACGTAGGTCGCTCAGAGTTTCATTCTAAGCTCAGTCTCATGAGTTAAAAAAAAGTACATCATTCTATGTGTTGTTCGAGTGAAGTATGATGAAATGAACTCCGCCTGACCATGCACATGCAAATCATATATACAAGCATCCTTTCATTGAAATTTGGAATTCTGATGGTTCAATGGGGGCAAATCTCCATTTCCATGGGTTTCTCCAACGGGATAACTGTAATCTCTTAGCAATTAAAGTCTAAAAATACAGCAAGCCTTCAAGTTGACGTTTTAAATCAACCATGTCTGCAAGTTAAAGTCTTAAAATTTAGCAAGTCTTCAAGTTGAAATTTCAATTCTACCAAGTTTGCCGGCTAAAAGTCTCAAATCTACCAAGTCTGCAATTTGAAGTCTTCAATTCCTCTGAATCTTCAAGTTGATGTTTCAAATCTACCACATCTGCAAGTCAAAGTCTTTAAATATGCCAAGTCTGCAGGTTGAAGTCTTAAATCTACGAAGTCAACAGGTTGAAACCTCAGATCTACCATGTTTTTAAGTTGAAGTCTCTAAATCCTCCAAGTCCGCAAGATAAAGTCTCAAATCTGCCATAACTGCAAGTTGAAGTCTTCAAATCCTCCAAGGCTTCTAAAGCTTACCGTTCTTAGGGCGGGGACGAGTATCCATCCCTTTGCGCCGTGAGATTACCTTGTCGTTCTTAGGGTGGGGACGAATATCCATTCCTTTGCGCCGTAAGATTACCTTACCGTTCTTAGGCCGGGGACGAATATCCATCCCTTTGCGCTGTAAGATTACCTTACCGTTCTTAGGGCGGGGACGAGTATCTATCTCTTTGCACCATAAGATTATCTTACCATTCTTGAGGCGGGGAAGAGTAACTAGCCCTTTGCGCCATAAGATTATCTTCTTCATGCAGGAGCTATCCCCTTAAACAAGAACCTTTGAACGAGAACACGTCATTCTGATCTACAACAAAAAAAAAGGAGAAGAAAAGAGACCATAAAATAAATATGGGAAAAGAATGAATTACCTCGTCATGATGCTTGCAAAATTGGGTTCCAATGTAGCACGTACAACTATTTATAGTCGATGAAAGGCGGCTAATTAGGAAGTGATTAACGATGTGGAAAATTGGTTTCTTGGGTTTAATTAAAGGTGGCAACCGGTTCCAACCGGAACCGGTTAAGGAACCGGCCGGTTCCGGTTAAAAAACCGGAACCGCTTAACCGTTCCGTTTAACCGGTTAAACGGTTTTAAACTCCAAACCGGAACCGGTCCGGTTTGGAGTGGTTAAAATCTATTTTTTTTTTGTTTTTTGTATTATATATATATATTATAGTATTTATTAGTATATTGTAGCTATATTTACATATGTTATACAAGTTTATAATTAAAGTTTAAATATTTACTGACTAACAGACTAACAAAGAAGTCAAGAATACGTAATAGTGCTTTTCGTATACATATATATGTATAACTTATATATACTTATATATATATATATATATATATATATATGTATAACTTAATATATATACTATATATACTTATATATATGTACTATATACTATATATACTTATATATATATATATATACATATATATATATGTATGTATGTATAACTTAATATATATACTTTTATATATGTACTATATACTATATATACTTATCTATATGTATAACTTAATATATATACTATATATACACTATATATTATATATACTATATATACTATATATACACTATATACTATATATACTTATATATGTGTATAACTTAATATATATACTATATATACTTATATATATGTACTATATACTATATATACTTACTTATATACTTATATGTATATATATGTACTATATACTATATATACTATATATATATACTATATATATACATATCTACTATATATACTATATATACTTATATATATACTATATATACATATCTACATATCTACTATATATACTATATAAACTTAATATATATACTATATATATTTATATACTATATATATTTATATACTATATATACTTATATATGTGTATAACTTAATATATATACTATATATACTTATATATATGTACTATATACTATATATACTTACTTATATACTAATATGTATATATATGTACTATATACTATATATACTTATATATATACTATATATACATATCTACTATATATACTATATATACTTATATATATACTATATATACATATCTACTATATATACTATATATACTTAATATATATACTATATATATTTATATACTATATATACTTATATATGTGTATAACTTAATATATATACTATATATACTTATATATATGTACTATATACTATATATACTTACTTATATACTTATATGTATATATATGTACTATATACTATATATACTTATATATATATTATATATACATGTCTACTATATATACTATATATACTTATATATATACTATATATACATATCTACTATATATACTATATATACTTTATATATATACTATATATATTTATATACTATATATACTATATCACTTTTTTTTTTTTTTTTTAATTTTTACGGTTTAACTGTCCGGTTCCGGTTTCGGGTTTAAGCCGATTCGGTTTCCAAAAATCGGAACCGGACCGGTAAACAAAAACACGGTTAACGTAACCGTTAACCGGTTCTACCGGTTCCGGTTTAACCGGTCCGGTTACCGGTTAAAACCGGTTACGCCGAACCGGTTGCCACCTTTAGGTTTAATGAATTACGGCAGCAGAACTACGTCCGTACTCTAATTGGACTTTGTTATGTTTGCATACAAGAAAAATTAAGCCTCCACGGCATTAATTTAGTCTATGTGAGAGGATTAGCATATCATGGCTATTATAATAATAATTACTATTATTAGGTAGCAAATGTTTGAAATCATTTTGTATAAACACTTCAAGTCAAAAGATCATAAGTCAAATACTTCAAGCCTAGCCTTAAAAGTTTTATACACCCCGACAAGTCTTGAAGTAGGGAGCATTTGTGGATAACGAAATTTTATTAAATTTCAATTCACAAGAAATTCGAATTATATTAAATCGAAGATATGTTAGTCCAAATAAATATTGTTGGCTAGTATATTTGGATCAATTATTTAAGTCCAATAAATATGGATTTAATTAAAGGTCCAATTTGGTTGGGCTAGTCCATTGATTTGAGCTACAAATGATGAGCCCAATTTATCAAGCTTAAGCTGTCATCTTATCCAAGAGGCCGAAATTGGTACCACGGGTCAAATGACGTGGCACACCAAGTCAAATAAAGGAGTCTATAGCGTCATGCCACGTGTCAAAATGATGCAGCATGCCTAGTCAAACCAAAGGCCAATGAAGATGCGCCATGTGTACAAGTGACATGTTCCGGGCAATCAAATATCGACATGTCTGGTTAAATCTGATTGGTCGAAAGAAGCCTGTCCTTATCACAACCCCTCCATCCTACAACTATAAATAGGGGTCTCATAATCCAGAAAAGGGATAGAAATTCTAACAAGAAGCCAGGGAAAGCTCGTGGATCAAACGCCGCAAATTTCTCTACAAGCTAAAAGCATTCAAGTATTTCTCTAGAAGTTCTAGAGATCCAGACGAAGATTCAAGATCAAGCTTCAAGTCTTGAATCCAAGTACAAGTTCAAGATCAAGACCACCAGATTCAAGATCAAGCTCAAAGGCCCTTGAATTCAAGTACAAGTCAAGATCAAATCCATCAGTTCAAGATCAAGCTCAAAAGCCCTTGAATTTATTGTTGAAAAGACGAATCAGAGGAATCGTAGAGATTGTAACACTCGCATTCTGAAATCAAATACAACAATTGTTGCAATATTTTTCTGTCTTGATTATTATTTTCTCGACGCGAATTTTATTGTCTACATTCCCTTCGTCCCATATTACTTGGCCACATTACTATGCTTGACTTTTCACGTTCTTTAAGAATTAATAAATGAAGTACTCCTTTCGTCCCATATTACTTGGCCACATTACTAAAAATATATATCTATTTTTCTATTCTATATTTTTCTTATATTTTTTTATATTTCTATTTTATCTATTATATATAAACGCCCAAGGTGGACGAACACAGCAACAATAAATTGTACAAAAAGCAACTGAAATTGTACTATAAGGAGGGACTAACGTGCGTACATTTCAGAAGTTGAACATTAATTCTACCTCTTGTGTGTTTACTTTTTAAGTCCCCACGGGTCCGCAGTGTCTCAGTTGTCCTTTCATTTCCTTCATTTGGCATATACTCCCTCTGTCTCAATTTAAGTGTCTGCGTTTGACTAGACACAGAGTTTAAGAAATAATGATAGACTTTCAAATCTTGTGGTTCTAAATTAAAAATATGTATAATAAAATAAAATATCCTTTGCATCTTATGATTATAAACATGACAAGTAGAATATTTAAATTGTCAACTTATTAAATATAAAAACAGGCGGACATAACTAAAATAAGACAAATTTTAACAACAATTGAGAAATTAAGGGGAAAAATAAGAGGAAAAGAAAAAAAAATATGGAGATTCACTAAGGAAAATCGCAGTATCCTTTGCAAAATATACAAACCATAATGACTAACTAAATTAAGTAATCAAATCAATTATGTTAGGCCCCATGCATCGCATAGGCATAGTTTGCTATATATATAGGGAGGTTGCTGATCAGATACTTTTTGGGGTGCGAAACGATTACAAATACATGTCACCAATATATATTTTCTACTATATAGAAGAGTGAGTTTTACTCACTCTTCGTCATCCGTCGTGGGCCCCTCCCCATAAATAAAAAATTTTGGCCCCCCACCCCCATAAACACCCCCATAAATTAAAAAAAAAAATTCCCCCCCCCCCCCCCCAAATATTAAATAGGCCCACAAAAATAAAAAATAAAAAATTTTGGGTCCCCCTAAAAAGTGAAACCCATCACATCCAAACTCACGGGAAAAAAAATTAAACCCCATATTAACAAAATCAAGCAATATTAAAAAAAAAAAATGAATCCCGTATTAAAAAAAAAACAATGTTAAAAAAAATTGTGGGCCTCATATTAAACACCATGCGTATCAAGAAAAAACACTAATATAATAAAGTTTTAAATACGGAAAGACAAACCGCAATGTTATATTAATCGTGCTTTGAACATAGTATCCCATATTGACAAAATCAAGCAATATATATATATAAAAAAAGAGTTAATCTCATATTAAAAAAATAAACAATGTCAAAAAAAAGTTCAGACTTTGTATTCTTAGCAAACACTAATATAATAAAGTTTTAGATACGGAGCACAATAAAATGAGTTAAACGAAAAATATTTACTAAAAAAAAAAAATGAATCCCGTATTAAAAAAAAAAAACAATGTTAAAAAAAAATTGTGGGCCTCATATTAAACACCATGCGTATCGTAGCAAACATTAATATAATAAAGTTTTAAATACGAGCACAAACTATAATGTTATATTAATCGTGCTTTGAACATAGTATCCCATATTGACAAAATCAAGCATATATATATATATATATATATATATATATATATATATATATATATATATATATAATCTCATATTAAAAAAATAAACAATGTCAAAAAAAAGTTCGTACTTTGTATTCTTAGCAAACACTAATATAATAAAGTTTTAGATACGGAGCACAATAAAATGAGTTAAACGAAAAATATTTACTAAAAATTTAAAAATAGAAGTTCTTCATGGCCCCATATTAAACACCAACCAGTATTAAAAAAAAAAAAAAAAGTGGAACCCACCACATCCAAACTCTTCGGAAAAAAAATGTGGGCCCCATATATATTAAACAACAACTAATATTAAAAAAAAAAATGAATCCCATATTGAAAAAACAAACAATGTTAAAAAAAAGTGCTTAGAAAAT
Organism: Lycium ferocissimum; assembly: GCF_029784015.1. Lineage (NCBI taxonomy): Eukaryota > Viridiplantae > Streptophyta > Magnoliopsida > Solanales > Solanaceae > Lycium > Lycium ferocissimum. The sequence goes on from NW_026713197.1 coordinate 272,731, forward strand.
CAAACAATTAAATCAATAATGATGGATTCATTATGCCACATGCGTATCAACCCATTAATGGGAGCACATGAAATTATTATGCAATGAACATACTTAAAATACTTATATATTAAAATAAGATAGAATTTAATTACTTTTTCATTTTTCCTTACTCTAATAAATGTGAAAAGAGATTAATGTCATAAAAGAAAAATAATATTAAATAGAGATCAAATAATTAATAAGGTAAATTAGTGAAATTCTAATTCTAATTGACGTTTCCTTAAAAAACATGTAAAAAACAACATGACAAGTAAAATGAGTTAAACAAAAAATATTTACTAAAAAATAAAAAATAGAAATTCTTCATTTAAATAGAAAATCAAATTTCTACTTCGTTTCATCTTAAACATATAAAATTAATATAATAATTTGAATTAGAATTATCCAAATCAAATTTTGATAAAAAAAATTATATGTATTACTTTACTATTACTACTGTATAGAAGAGCCAGTTTATAGAGGCAACATCGCCATCCGTATTCGGTCCTATTTTTTTACTTAAGAGTAAAAAAAAATCCTTTATATTACCAACTCTTCTAAAAAGTAGATAGAAATGCTTTATTATATTTATTATGTTTACTAAAATAAATATACTTAAAATATATATATTTAAAAAATAACATACAATTTAATTACTTTTTTTATTTTTATTCTTACTCTAATAAATGTGAAAAGAGATTAATATCAAATGAAGATCAAATAATGAATAAGATAAATTAGTCAAATTATAATTCTAATTCGCGTTTCCTTAAAAAACCATGCAAAAGACAACATGACAAGTAAAATGAGTTAAGCGAGAATATTTACAAAAAATTAAAAAATAGCATTTCTTCGTTTAAATAAAAAATGAATTTCTACTTTGTTTCGTTTCAAACATGTAAAATTAATTTAATAATTTGAATTAGAATTATCCAAATCAAAATTTGATAAAAAATAATAAGTATTTTACACTTTTAAATTAATCGAATTAAAATTGAAAGTATCAATGATGCTTAAATATTGCTATTATTTTATCTCAAAAGAAGAAAATAGTTTTCTTTTAAACAAATCTTCTCTTTTAAAAAGTATTAATAAATTTTCGTAGCAAACACGAATAAAATAAAGTCTTAGATACGGAGCACAAACTACAATATTATATTAATCGTATTTTGAACATAGTATGTATGTGTATATATATATATATACAACTACAACTACATAGATACACTATAATCCGAAATGTTGGGCCCGTGCGCAGCACGGGCATAGGCCATCTAGTTTATTATATATAAGTCTCTAAAGGGGACGAACATGGCATCCCCAAATTGTACAAACGGTTATTTGAGTTGTACAACAACATGTCTGCAACTACCTCTCAAGGGCATTATAGGAATTCTGCAATTTGTGGTTCTTTACTGATACGGTAACAAATTGCTTTATAGATGTACTTTTGCACTCTTGGACAAAACAACCACTCCATGTTCTATTTATTACATGTGTCAGCCAAAAAACTTTCGTTAGCTTTTGTACAGCGTGGGCCCCATATATTTTTCCCTGCAGTTGTTTGGATTTTCTTGCAAACTTGTGGATCCCATCATTGATTTGCCTATCAATTTCATTTCTTCTTACGGTTGTGTGCAGTAACAGGTATTTGTGCAAAAAAATTACTCCTACTTTTTGGCATTTAACTTTTCAATTCATTGCGTAATTAGAGTATTCAAGTGTTAGCTTTTGTCCGTCTTTTATTTTCACTTCAGTTATAAAACTTCTTTGGGACTAATTTTCTGCATCATATAGTTTATATGATAATTGATATATTTCCCGCGAAATTTAGTGCATGAAATTAATATGTTAAACTTAATAATTTCAATTCTAAAAGCTCCTCATATAATTGGAAAGGTTATCGTGTTCATTAAGCCGATAAACAGTATAACTAATCTCCTCCTTTGTTCAAATTGTACGATTTTACAATTACGACTGCATAATTGAAATTATTGGTTCTGAAAATGTTAAATTTACTACTTTCTGTATAGCAAAAAAGAAAACTCAAAAAAAGAAAAGAAAAAAGGAATCACATAATATAGAGTATTTGATTTTTTCTTTGTTTTCTTGATGAAAATGTATCGTTAATATTATTCTCATTGGGAAAAATATAAAATTGCGAGTAAATAAAAAACTACATAGCGCCACAAAAATATTTAAAATGGAGCATTACCTGCAGTTGGGCCCGTGATGACACGGGCTCCGGCAGTCAAACATTTCTTTTCTATTATATATAAGTGTCTTAAGAGGACTAACACAGCATTGAATACTTATACTAGAAGCTATATAAATTGAACACTTAATACAACAATGAATATTTGTACCAAAAGTTATATAAATTGTACACTTTAACCAACTACTTCTTTATTCCGCGTGGACATATGTCATAATACTTAATATTTATTCTCTTCTCATGTAGTATACACATATGCACTTTAATTTTAATTTTCCGATACATTTATTTCTTCCGTGCACTTTTACTTATTCACTTTTGACTTTTCACGTTCTTTAATAATTCATAAATGAAGTACTCCCTCCGTGCCCCTCTGTTCACTTTTACTTGTCCACTTTGGACTTTTCACTCTGTTTAAGAAATAATAAATAAAGTGCATAATTTATCAATATAACCATATTAATTAGTGCATATTTTTATTAGATTTGAAAAATGATTTAAAGTGAGTAATTAATACTATGGGTAAAACAGATGAGTAATTAATACTATGGGTAAAAATAAACTGTCTTATCTTGATATGCTAAAAGTGACAAGTAAAAGTAAAAATTTATTTTTGCAATACTAGACAAGTAAAAGTGAACGGAGGGAGTATACACATATGCACTTTAATTTTAATTCTGCAGCACATTCACTTCCTCCATGCACTTTTACTTGTTCACTTTTGACTTTTCACGTTCTTTAAGAATTAATAAATGAAGTACTCCCTCCGTCCCATATTACTTGGCCACATTACTAAAAATATATGTCCAAATTACTTGTTCATTTACAAAACTAAGATAAAATTAATTAAATCTTTCTCATCTTACCCTCTCCGTCCCATATTACTTGGATACTGAATATTTATTCTTTTATCATGTATACACGTATGCAAATCAATTTTAATTCTCCGACACATTTATTTCCTCCGTGCACTTTTACTTGTTCACTTTTGACTTTTCACGTTCTTTAAGAATTAATAAATAAAGTTCTCTCTCCGTCCCATATTACTCGGTCACATTACTAAACTACTTTTTTTATCCCATGCGGACATATGTTATGATACTGAATATTTATTCTCTTCTCATGTATACACATATGTACTTCAATTTTAATTATCCGACACATATTTATTTTATCCGTGCAATTTTATTTGTTCACTTTTGACTTTTCACGTTCTTTAATAATTAATAAATGAAGTACTCCCTCGGCCCCATATTACTTGGCCACAAGCAATGAATACTTGTATCAAAAGTTATATAAATCAACTACTTCTTTATCCCACGTGGACATATGTCATAGTACTGAATATTTATTCTCTTCTCATGTAGTATACATATATGCACTTCAATTTTAATTCTCCGACACATTTATTTCCTCCGTGCACTTTTACTTGTTCACTTTTGACTTTTCATGCTCTTTAAGAATTAATAAATGAAGTACTCCCTTCATTTCGTACTCCCTCCGTTCACTTTTACTTGTCCACTTTGGACTTTTCACGATATTTAAGAAATAATAAATAAAGTGCATAATTTACCAATGTACCCATATTAATTAGTGCATATTTTTATTAGATTTGAAAAAATCCAAATATATACAACAATGATTCTTATATTTGGATCTAAACAGTTAGTTAATTGAGATGGATATCAATCTGTAGGCATACATATAAGATATTAAAGAATTTAAAAGAAAAAATCTAGAATCAAAATATTAATTTCCCCTCATATTCTTACTAATTTTCTTTTTCACATCGATGAACAACTTTCATTGTCATGACAATGAGAAAAAAAAAGTCCGACTCTTTCCATCTAAAGACTTAATTCCATCATTTTTTCATTATAACTAAAGTGATGGTACATAAAATATATTTTGTATATCTTGCTATATATAATAACAATTAGAATGTTTTTAAAAGTTATTTACAAAATACAAACTTTAAAAACTGGCTAATTAAAGTGACGGAGTTTAAGAAATACATATAGACTTTTGAATCTTGTGGTTCTAAATTAAAAATGTGTATAATTTAATAAAATATTCTTTGAATCTTGTGATTATAAACTTGATATGTAGGATATTTGAATTGTCAACTTAATAAATATAAAAAGAGGCGGATATAACCAAAATAAGATAAATTTTAATAACGATAGAGAAATTAAGGGGAAAAATAAAAGGAAAAGAAATAAAATATGGAGAATCATGGTATCCTTTGCAAAATATACAAACGATAAAGACTAACTGAAGTGAGTAATCAAATTAATCACGTTGGACCCTATGCATCGCACGGGCATAGTTTGCTAGTATATAGGGAAGTTGCTGATTAGATACTTTTGGGATGCGAAACGATTACAAACTACATGGCACCATAGGTTGAGTTCCACATGACAACTAAATAGTAAATACCACGAAAAATATCCAAGAATGTCAAGTTTTCACATTAGAACTCTTTTTTTTCAAATAAATCTTCTAATACACAAAGAACTTATACACTTCTTGGAAATTCCTAGGAATTTTTCTTCTGCTCCCAATAAAAGGCATTACCAGACTCCATTCTTCCTCTATCTTCAAATTATTTCTCTTCTTCTCTGATTAATTTCTAGCTTAATCCCCATAGTCACAATGGCTGTATTGGAAGAGCTCCAAGAAAGACCCATAAAGCATAGAGCTCCAAAAGGTAACATTATTGAGCGATTATTATTCGACTGCCCACTGGAAAATGCCCCCTCATGGACCAGGGTAATTCAAAACTCATGCACTTCATTTTTTTCCTTCGCTTTTTTATTTTTGCTTTGAAAGGAAGTATAGTAATATTTGTCATATCCAAATTCACAAAATTGAACAATTTGTTCTTTTAGACAGTGTTTGGCTATGTTTATAACTTGGTTAAACTGAATTATAAGAACTTTTAGCTTATCTACGCATTTGGTAAATACCAAAAGCAGTGGCGAAGTCAAAATTTTAACTAAGGGGGTTCAAAAATATAGAAATAGAGAAATGAAGAAGCCAATGATTCAACATTTACTATATGTACATAAAAAATAATTTTCACCTTATATATACAGTGTAATTTTTCATCGAACTTCCTTGGCCCATATTGGCTCCGTCCCTGGCCAAAATGCTTATAAGTCAAGTACTTATAAGACTGAATCAACCAAAAATCATAAGTCAAGTACTTATAAGACAAACTCAACCAAAAATCATAAGGTGATTATTCTTGACTTATGACTTTTCAGCTTGAAAGCAGTTTTAATTTGACAAATATTTTACTATTTTATCCTTACTATTTTTTGTGGTTCTCAAAGTATATTTTTTAAACAAAGCTCCTAACTTCATTTTCATTGTATGTACGTCGTTCCTTTTTTTTTTGTTTTTTTTTGTTTTTGAATACTTTTAAATTTATAAATTCTTACAAAATTTAAGGGTATTATAGTCATTTTAACCAAAGAACAACTTATCAACACATCAACTGTTTATTAGTATTTTCAGCACTTCAATTCAAATACGTAATTATTTATTTATATAATTAGTTTCAACACTCGAAAAATATATTTCAACATTTAATCTTATTAGTTATTTACAATTAGTTTATCCAGGCGGGCTCTTACTTTGCATCTCGTCACATGAAATGAAATGAATGAATTAGCTAATATAAAAAGTTATTTCGAAGATCTAGTTACCTTCAATACACATAATTAGTGTCCATTTTTTGAGAAAATGACAAAAACGGCTCTTCATTTCTGAACAATTTTGATCTTTTAAGATTTTCATTGATGATTATTTTTGGTCTCTGTAAAATAACACTCCCTCCGTTCCATAATAAGTGTCACCTTAACAAAAAATACATATATTAAGAAATCAATAATACAATGTAAGTTTACTAAACTATCCCTATATAATAAAAATAAATTACTTTTTTCTTCTTGAGCATGCACAAGTTAATCCTTTTGATATTGGGAATCCAACAATACCAAGTTACTATGTGACTTTTCCAACCATCATTTAGATGTTACTTTCACTAGTCAGTTTTTGTCTAAGGGTGAAGTTGAAAAAATCTAGCCAATTTATGTCTTGATCTCCTAAAATGACAATTAGTATGAAATAATTTTTTTTGACTAAAATGACATTTATTATGAGACGGAGAGAGCGGTAACTTCTGATATTCCGATTAAATAAATCAGAAAAATGAGAATGGCCCTCTCAAATCCTCTCTGTTTACTTTTACTTGTGGACGTATATTAAAAATACATTTTCATTGAATAAATCATTTTTAATTTTGGATAGGAGTCAACGTCACCAGCGGCCATTCTTTTCAAAGAATTCGATTATCATTTGGAGCCAAAATTGGTCACGCTCGTGAAGGTTTCGTTGCTGTCTGCATGTCATACTTGAACACCAATTTGATGATAATTGCATCCTTGCCCCATAACTTTCGGATTCAGCTTCCAAGCAGATCCTTAAACTTGCAGTTGCCAATTGCAACGTGTCATCTTCAGGATTATTGGGCTTACAACTCGGTTGTAGTTAATTTGGATGTGGCTGAACCATCTTCTAACCAACAACATCAACATCAGGTTTGTACATTTCGACCTACTTGTTGTCATTTTCTTCTCATATATTTACTGTGTGCCGTTAAGTGGCATTAATGATAAATCCTAGGCTGAACAATTATTATGCTTCCCTGGATCCTCTTAGCCATTTGCATATACTTTAAAAAAATAAACTCTTAGGCAAAAATAGGTAATTTGACTAAACTACCCCCAATTAAATAGGTACTGAAATTTAATCACTTAACACTGAATAAGGGTAATTTTGGAAGAATGAGGTTAGTTGTTTCTTGATTTGGTAAGTGGACACTTATTTTGAACAAAAAAAAAAGTAAGTGAACACTCTTTTTGAATCGGAGGTAGCAGTATCGAGAAGAGGATGAAGTGTTGGGATCTTTTTGAAACGAGTTTGGGTTAATGAATCGGGTTGTGAAAGAGTTAGGTTTAATAACATGTGGACCAATAAATTAAGAGAAATTAACTTAGATAACCGCCCATCAAAATAATAGCCAACAAATGTATGTTTTTTGTATAACAATGTATGGTATACATAAAGTATACATTTTTGATACATAATAATGTATATTTGGCTAGAGAATGTAATTATTTTTTGTCAACCGGCCAAAAGTGTAACTTGCCTATAATTAATGCCACATATTTAATTAAAAATTCTATATATTCCGGATCAGATTTTGTTAAAAGAGGGGCAATTTAAGCTTAAATTTAACATTAAGGGAAATTATAGCCCAATAGGTGGAGGGAAATTCTCTGCTCAACCCGTTTGTAAATTTGATAAGAAAGAGATAAGATATATCTTTATATGTTTGGTAAAGGAAAATTTTGTCACAATATTGAGAATATAAAATAAAGTATGCCAAACTTTGAGCTCAGAGGAAATTTGAACTTGTACACAAGTTTGACAAATTGAGAATTACAAATACCACCAGTGAAAATATGTCTTTACAATAATTCTGCCGTCTAAAGCTCTTAAAGTTTGACATCATCTCTTTAACTGTCTAACAAATCTACAAACCACTCCAATTTTTATGCATATTGCATACTAATAGCTTCATATGCAAAATAAAAGGAACCTGGAAGAAAAACACTATTTTCACGGTCAAACTAAAAGAAAATGCTATATTCATTTAATTATGGCCTCAGTAAAAGAAAGCTCAAGATGCCCAGGTTGATTGCAAGGATATAATCTATGTTGCTCAGACTCTTAAAAAATGACACAGGGTGCCTGTCGAATCCTCCAAAAGTAGTGCATTTTTGGAGGATCCAATACTGTTGGCGCACAATAATTTGGCAGTCCGAGCAACATAGGATATAATTAAAGGTGATTATTAGTTTTGGTGCTACTTCCTAGGTGCATATCCATTGGAGACAAATTTATGGGCAAGAATATTTATGGATTTACAAAAGTTTTGTGCTAAAGGACGCTGTTCAGATGCCATGTTTTGTGAAAAAAGGACACAAACCAAAAGTGGTATCACGTTGCTAGATTGTACATACTTAATGAGGAAGGCAGAAGCATACATAAAGATGTCATTTGCATCTAATAGAAGGCTTTCCCCTGAGAACTATGTTAAGAGGCAGACAACGTTTTCTCCCATATGTTCTGTTGGAGCACAAACATCGGTGACATAGCACTTCCTTAGCTGTGAGGAGTTTGAAAGAGGCTTCAATGCTATTTTTAGCTATGGAGATGCACGGTCTCTGCATATCCAGAAAGTTTGCTTATGCACTTATTGACTTATACATAACAAAAGCCTCTAAGAGCCAACTATTTTTGGTGAACTGTGTCTTGGGCAACAACTGCCTGCTGAAATACTTTCTTCTTTCCATGAGTGTGGATTTGCATATGCTACCTATGAGGTAACAAAGTACTAGTGAGATTGCTTCAGGTTCAGAACATTGTGGTCTTCTAGAACTATGTTGCTCGAACTCTCTAATAATGCTTGTAGACAATAAAATTCGCGTCGAGAAAATAATAATCAAGACAGGAAAATATCGCAACAATTGTTGTATTTGATT